>NW_022587648.1:0-35368 GCF_003331165.1 Xiphophorus hellerii | reverse complement strand
CCTTTGACACTGCAGAAGCTTATTGAAACAATGCCACAGCGAATGCGGGCTGTAATCAAAGCTAAAGGCGGTCCAACAAAATATTAGAGAGTGTGACCATTTTTTGGTGGTGACCTTTTTTTTTGGCCAGGCAGTGTATATACTGTATATATATAATGACATTAAAAGTGTCATTATTATGACACTTTTAATGTCATAATTAAAAGTTTGAGGCCTTTAATTATGACAATTAAAATTAAAAGGCCTCACACCTTATATATATTAACTTATATATATATATATATAATAATATATAAATATTATTATAATATTATATATATATAATATAAAAAATATATATACTGTATATATATATATATATATATATATATATATATATAGCTGGTTGGATAGCTCAATAGATAAGGCATCAGTATATCAGTATAGTCTGGGTCCTTAGGCAAGACCGTTCAAGCTACTGCCTACCTCATACCATGAGAGACACAAAAATGCATAACATGCCGGCTCAGACGTCGCCCGGCCAAACAAGGTCTGCGTCAGGTGTTGGGGAACCAGAGCACCTTGATGACAAATGGGCTACTGGAACAAGACGGAAATGGGCGAGAGATGAAAATGTGGATCTGTTGGAATGCTACTACTCAAGTAACCCTAATCAGAGAGGTTACATGCAAAGACTGGTGAAGGAATGGTTACTTCGACATCCCCAGTCAACACTAAGCGCTAAACAACTAGTAGCTCAGTGTTCCAACATCCGCAAACGGCAACTGCTATCACAACTTGAGATTGACGAGATACAACACAAATGCTACGGCAAAAAGGAGGAACCTGGATGTCAGAACTGTGACATGTAGTTAAGTCCCCACCCAGTCAGGGGATACACGGCCCCCCGAATCAGAGCGAATCAGAGCTGAACGAGACGGCTGCTGACCTGAGAGAGAAAATCATGACCCGAATGACAACCAGACCTTCTCGGCGCCAATTACAACGGCTGAGTGAAGTACCATCAGAGATCATTGAGAATGTGAATGCAGCATTGAATATTATACCATTGAATAGCAATACCAAGCGACTGCAACATCAGGAAAAAGGAGCACGAGAAACTAGAGAAATACCAGGGCCTCAGGGAGGAACTGGAGAGGGCCTGGAAGGTGAAGGTCATCGGGGCCCTCGGGGCAGTCACCCCCAATCTGGACCAATGGCTACAACAGATCCCAGGAACAACATCAGACATCTCAGTCCAGAAATGCAGTCCTTGCACAGCCAAGATACTGCGCAGAACCCTCAAGCTCCCAGGCCTCTGGTAGAGGACCTGAGCTCAGAGGATAAGAGGATAAGAGCGGGTGGTTCTTATCAGAGGATAAGAACCACCCGCTCTTATGGGTGGGTGAGAAGGGAATTTTTTTTTTATATACTGTATATAATGACATTAAAAGTGTCATAATAATGACAATTAAAAGTGTGAGGCCTTTAATTATGACAATTAAAAGGCTTCACACCTTATATACATTAATTTCCCAAATCTCTCTGGAGTCACTTAAATAATGTCCAACTAAAGAACAGAACAGAATGTTAGGATGTTTCTGTGTGAACAAAAAGGTGTTTGGTACTGAAACTATGACAGGCCCACTTCATGAACTGTGAACTGAAATAGTAAAACTCGACTCATCATGTCTACTTTTCTATAAATGGACAAACATTCTTGTAAAAAAGGCCAACAGCCGCATAATGTTCAAATAAAAATAAGGGTAATTAAATTTCTAAGTATGATTTTCAAATAAAGTTCAGGTTAATGACTAGTTTTCACTAGTCATTAACCTGAACTTCTACCTTGATAATAAACTGGTTTTAGGTTTATTAATCCTATGAATTTAGGAAAAAGTTCTTCAATGACTTTAAATGCAGTTTTGAGTAGATTTGATTTTAATTTCTGGGAGAGCAGATCACACCAGGACTGTCTCTCCACAGCTGCTTGTGTCTCATTAATGTTGGCAGGTATGATGTGATCTTGAGATTCTGTTTCAAACTGAGTTTATACACCTCTGGAAAACATTTAAAGTTTCTCTGATTTGACTCTTTATAGGTATATGTTTGAGTAAAATGAATATTGTTTACTCTATGAATTACTGACAACATATTTCTTCATTCTGTTTGTGAATGTATGTAAATAAGCAGTTAGATTTAGAAAACTGCACCAGCAAATATCTTTTCATGGGTCTTAGCCTTACTGGGGGCTAAGCACCCCTAAAAGTCAGATCCTAGACTGGTTCTGACTTTTAGGTCTGATCTAAAAGTTCAGACCTGAATGAGTGACATCATTCATTCTGTGGAAAAACAGATTGCTCTTATGGATGCAGTAGATGATGTTTTTAAAGAGCGATCCAGTCAGGAAATGTCAGTAAAACGTTTGTTTGTTCAATGCCATGTGGAGCCTGAGATCTCATACTTTGATCTCAGGCCTTATTATTATTATTATTATATACTTGGGATCATGGCTCAGATTGAATACACCAAAAAACTTGAAAAAGTAATTGCCTTACACTGAAGAGGATTTGATCTTGATAATGTGCATTTCAAGAAGCCAACCACAGACAAGTGAGCTGTTGGCTCCAGATCTGTTGGCTCCAGATCAGCAGGATTCATGTCATGAAGTAACTTTTTCACTCGCCAGACATTGAACCAACAGAGAACTAGATTACATCACAAGTGGTAAAAAACCAAGAAATGTAGATGACTTGTTAAATAGTACAGCTCTGGAATGGAATCCATCTCTGATATTTAGCAGTGTATATCAATGGGGTCAACTCCATACACTTCATTCATTTAATCATAGAACAAAGTGATTACACAATTAATGAGTAGTACAGGGACGCTCGCTATTATTCAGTTTATAGAGTGAAAGGAGTTTTCCTGACTTTTTTTTTTCCCCCATGTTTTGATTTGAAACAGAACAGATCAGAGGTGGGGACTCGAGTCACATGACTTGGACTCGAGTCAGACTCGAGTCGTTAAAATCACGACTTGAGACTTGACTTGAAAAAATGCTCAAAGACTCGGACTTGACTTTGACTTTCATGCCATTGACTTGGGACTTGACTCGACTTGAAGCTGTTTACTTGAAAAGACTTGATATTTTTTACTCAAAGTCTTAAAATTTAAAACACATTATTTATAAAGTGGCGTCATTAATTAATTTCACTCATTCCGTATCAATATGCGCAGACCGTCACTATGTTTTTCCTCTCTCCTTATGTATGTATGTGTACGTAGCTGCAGCACAACCAATCAAATTAACAGGATTTGGACGTTTAAAAAAACGCGGCAAAGTTACAGAGCTCAGGGAACGAAATAGAAATAACCGCTCGAATATGCTTCCGCGAGTAATTCTTTTGGCTACGTAGGTTATGAACTTTCGACTAAAAAACGAACTGCAACTTGTAAAACATGCAAGAAGAGAATATCGGATGGAGATGCCACGACGTCCAACTTTGTCCGGCATTTGAAGCTTCACAGAGATCGGTAGGTGGCACTTTTCTTTTGCTGTAAGATAGTTGACTTTAGCTAACTTCGGGTTAGCATGTGTACTCCGGGTTAAATTGGTGATGATTTACCATAAATCCGGTCCTTCAAATGCCTCCACAAATAATGTGCACCGTGTTAGCTCAGGAAGCCGGTGGATAGTGAGCGGGGCTCCGGAACAGAAAGCAGATTCTGGACCTGAACACAGGGAACAGAGTCTCTCTGTCCCATCATGATGATGAGCCGGGTTTAGTATCATCTAAGGATGGTTGGTGTATTTGAAGACATCTACGTTGGGAAATTATATTGACAATATATTGTTTTGACAGGTCAGAGAAAAGAGGAAAAAACTGCTGTTATGGTTCTTTGTATTGTGCTGTGGAAATGTCAGCATTTTCGTCTTTTTTGATTGAATATCAAGTTTAACAGAACTGGGCAATAAAGTGGTCCAATTTAAAAATGTTTTTTATACTTTGTGTTCAGCTACACATGTTCTATCATTTGAGATAAATACATATTTTAAAACGAACAAATGGTCTATTATTTGAATTTTTTGTATAATTGCAAATTATTAAAAAAAAAATAAAATAAAAACGACTCGAAATGACTTGAAATTAAAGGTTCCTGACTTGAGACTTGACTCGACTTTTGCCTGTCTTTACTTGAGACTTGACTCGGACTTGAGGACAAAGACTTGAGACTTACTTGAGACTTGCAACACAGTGACTTGGTCACACCTCTGGAACAGATTCATAAAAGCTATAAGGATTCAAAATTTACTCAAATTTAAGATTTACACTTATTTTAAATAAAAGTACCGTATTTGCTATATCAATGTATCATGAGATAGTAAAAGTGGTATTCATTAGACGAAAGATAGAAAAACTGGCCTTTATTTAGTCTTTTTACATATGGCTTTAGCTTTTCTTTTATTACAAATAAGTTTTACAAAACGATTCTGAGGACTTCTGAATCAAGCAGAGGTGGAAAACAAAAAAAACAAAAACAAAACTAAGAGGCTGACAACAATGACGCGTTTGCCATCAGATGCCCCCAACTTTCAGCATGACTGCGGCTGAAAGACAGCAACCGGCCGTAAAAAAAAAAAAAGACAGCAAGAGAACATTTTGTCGACACACGGCAGCAAAACGGACGAGACGAACAAGATGGACAGAGGTGGTGACATTTTTTTTTCCCCCAGAATCACAGGAAGAAAAAGCAAGAACCGCGGAGTCGACGCGAGTCCCTTTCCTGTGCCTGACGAGGCTCATTTACATCACGACAGTTTACATCTCGTAGAGCTTCCAGCCGCTGGTCTGAAACCACCGACATCAGAGCAGGTTAAAAGAAGGCCGGTTCACCCCGTTCGGCCCAGTGTTGAGAAACAGTTACTCTCTGCACAGTGAGCGGCGCTCGTCAGCCGCCGCCACAGATTTCTAAACTTCATCAGTATTTTTCCTACAGGTCTAAGGACTAAATTACAGCTCCTTCAGTTATTTGATTCAGTGGAATTAGAAGACATTATCAGAAAGATCAAATGCATACATAGAAACCATCAACACCCCATCACATTAGATTGCACTGCATTAAAATTTCACTTTTCAAGGATCCACCAAACTGGCACATGATGTGTATTTAAAAAAAAAAAAAAAAGTTGTTTTCGGACACGTTTTTTTTTTTTTTCCTCCCTCCTGGTAAAGTTCGTCAACGGCGACCGTCGTTCCAAATCCCTGTCAGAGAAGGTGTTGCATAAGCAGGATGTGAAGTCTCTTGCATACGGAGGCGTCTCATGTCTCTCTCCTCGCCTTCTTCTTCTTCGCAGGTTTGGGCACTTGGCTCTCTTCGATTTTTTCTGTGGAAACGAGGCAAAGAACACCTTCAACGCATGAGGCAGAAAATTTAATCATGGAGAACTAGTCGTTTTGAAAAGTTGAAGCACAATAGAACTCTTGGATTACCAAAAAAAAAAAAAAAACAACTTTCTGTGATTTTCTTTTAGTTTTGCAATTTTTTGGGAACAAGTCTGACTTTTCAGCATTTAAAATGCCTAATCCAAGACATTTTGTACTTGCCTGACCAAATTACCCCGACTCCTATAATGAGCTCAGCAGATGAGCAGTTCCACCAGGTGTTTTGCTAATTGCTGCTGGCTAGTCTGAAGGAGCTGAGTGGAGAGTTGTAAAGGAGGGCCGCTCTGTGAGGCAGAAAGCTGGAAACTGAGGAGGAGCTACGTCTTAAAGGCGGAGCTAAGTCCTGCCAGGTGTTTGGCACAGGTGAATGGTTGCCATGGGAGATTAAAGTATTTATTGAAAATTTATGAAAGAAACACTCCAGATACGCTATAATGTAAAACAAAAAAAAAATAAGTTGATTTATGATGATACTGTCCCTTTAATAACTCTTATTAATTGTCTTACAACTTTTCTTTTTTACCAAATAGAAAAATTAAAGCAAAATAGATTTTTAGTTGTTTACTTTGATAACAAAATTTACTGATTCGTTAGTTTTTACTTAGAAAAAGGTATGACTACACTGCAAGTATAATCAAAACATGCC
The DNA here is from genome assembly GCF_003331165.1 of Xiphophorus hellerii. NCBI lineage: Eukaryota > Metazoa > Chordata > Actinopteri > Cyprinodontiformes > Poeciliidae > Xiphophorus > Xiphophorus hellerii. The sequence goes on along the minus strand of NW_022587648.1, from coordinate 29,296 downwards.
TGAACAGCGCCCCCTTGAGAAGCATTGGACCAAGTGCGACGTTCTTACTTTGCTCTGTCGAAGCAGGAAGGTTGTTCTGCTTGTAAGCGGGCTCTCCATCGGTTGGCTTCTGTATAGCAAAAAATAAATAAATAAATATATATATACTGTATATTAGAAATTCAGACTAGAAATAGAAACAATAAAGGTGCGTCGCATCGGTCAAGCAGAAAAGGGATGAACCTCAGTTTTTGGGTCACTCACTGTTCCTTTTACCTCACATCACACTCAGCGTAACAGAGGAAAACCAATAACTGTGTTACGTAAAATAAGAGCTTGGTACAATCAGATAAAGCACCGGCGGTACTGGAACAGTTCACCGAGACAACATCTTGCTCGTCATGTGAATCAATAACTTATTATCCAGCATTTCTTTAATAAACTGCAGCTATGAGTCATCCAGTGAATCACATCTGGTCCAGAAAATACGTCCCTTTGTTTGCAGCGGCTAATTTACCTGAATGTCAAGAGAGCTGACAGAATCAGTACCTGAGAATGTTGAACACCAAAAATGAAAGTGCGACTGCAGACCTGATATACAATTAATCTCATTTGTATTTAGACAATTACAAGAAAAAAAAAAATCAATTGATTAAAAAAAAGTATTCTTAGCATTTTTTTTTTTTTCAATCTGATTTGAAAGTATATTCCTAGATTGTTCTTTAAGTGCCATAAATTTAAGGAGAAATAAGTGTGATTACATTTTTTTTTCCATAATAGAGCAACTGTACAATAATACTCTATTTTGTGTTCCAGCTAATCTGGACATGTTGCGCTGGATTGTTGGTGGCTATTAGCTATGTTTGCTACTAGCGGACAACAATTTAGCTAACATACAGCAACAAGTTACTTTTAACTTCTAGTCTTTGGCTCCTGGTGATTTTAAATCCATTAGTCACCTAACATTCGTTTAGCAGAGCTTTACTTTCAAACAAGTGCAAAGCAAACATCAGGGTGTTAAAAAAAGCCGTTTTCCAGTTTCCTTAGTCCTCTACAAAAATATGTAGTTGCCATTAATTATATATTCATAGAGTAGATAATCATAAGTCCTAATAAAAATACTATTTTTATTGATTGTGTAGCGTGGTCTTCGTTGACTGTAATTAGTTTTCTTATGGAGTACAATTAAAAGATGATCTCCGATCAGTCAACAATAACAGTCCGAAACTGCATTGACGTTCTCTCTGACTTTTAGTGTTTGTCCAGCCTTGGCACTGAAAAACCCCTCAGATAAATAAATCACATTAAAAGTGTTCTAGTTTTCGTGTGTGTTTCAAAAGAAGAGGTGACACTGCACCAGCTGGAACGCAGCCAGCCCTTACAGGGTGACTCTAATCCGGGGACTTTACAGTCATTCTGAATCAGGGAATCTGAATGAATGCCATGTGGTTGCCGGTAAACTCCGGCCAAACGAGACCAGAGCACTCCTGGGCTAAGACGGATTTATCTAATTCTTTGGACAGATGGAAGAGGTTTGCATGACCTGTGATTTGGGATGTTAAAGTCACCAAAGGTGTTTACTGTCCACTAGTTAGAGAGGTTCGTCTAGCAAAACAGTCAAGTGTCGCCTTAGTTTCACAGAGAAAACCATAAAGTAATCAGAAAAATCTAGCTTCAAACAGAGCAGGAACAACCCTTACCTTTATATTATATTAATAACACTTGTGCGATTAATTCATCTTACAGCAAAAGTACAAAGGAGTACTAGATATAGTGCCTTGCAGCAATATTAATACCCCTTAAATTTTCCCTATTTTTATGTCACAGTAACAACTTCAATGTATTTCAGCAGGGTTTTGTATGATAGACCAGGGTAGTGCATAGTAGCGTGTTGGGTGGAAAACAAACTGTGAAGTTCTACTTATAACTTTGTTTTTAGGATACTTACTGGCATTCATCCATGACATCCAGGTCATTGGCCAACTCGGCACTGGTCAGATGTACTTTTCTGGATCACTGAGGGCCGTGAGCAGGATGAGCAACACCACGGCATTGATGAGCTTTAGGGACACAGGAACATACGGGTAAGAAACGGGCAAATTACAGTGGAGCTGAGAACTTAAAATGCACAACATGAACTCTAGGTGTTGTGCAGGACGTAAAGTGGATGTTATAAACACGGGAACGTTTAAAGGTCTGCTTGGAAATTTGTGTTTTTGGTGCAACACAATCTCTGGCTTGTGCAGTTCGTTACGCTGATGACTCATTCATCCCTATTGATGGGGTGAAGCAACGGAGCATTCTTCGCATTCAATAGGCAACCTGACACCAAACCTGCTACCTGAAGAGACCTGCTGCTGATTTATTAATATCAGGCAGAAAAAGGATTTTTCCACAGGCCCTTTAAATTGACTTCAAAATGCTGCTGAGTTTTCCCCTCGTTTTCAATTAGGAGACAATAACCCGGAATAAACTGTGATAGTTGCCTACATTTAGCTGCACACCTCATCTGCTGCGCTAGTTATAGCCTAACGATCTTAGAGGTAAACAATAACAAACTATTGGCCTGTCACGATAACATTTTACTGGACGATAAATTATCACAGAAAATTATTGCGATAAAAGAAAACATTATTATTACGTTATTTGAGACCGTTTTTAAGTCATGTGTAGATAACAGCATAATAATTCAAATTCAGCCCTCTGCGAGATCAATAAGTTTCAATTTTGTAAAGAACACTTTACCCTCGACAAGGAAGATATTTTAAATGTATATATATTGTTATATAAAAATAACAATAAAAAAGACCAAAAAACAATCAACTGAAAATTAAACCAAACGCAACCGAAACCGTAAATAAATTAGATTACAAAGTTTCTTTAAGCAAAATAGCCCTTCAAAAAATATGAATAGTCAGAATGGACATTAATGGGGGGGCTTTTAACTTATCACGCGATTAATTGATTAATTGCTTATTGCGACAGGCTTACAAACCCATAAAAATGACCAGAATACCCTGAAATAATATTTCATCCTTCTGTTGGAGTGCAGTATCCAACCTGAATCCCTCCAACGAGGCCACGCTTCCCCGCTTGCTGCCGAATGTCTACAGGGATGCAGTGGGACGCAGACGGATGCTCACCATATACCAGACCCCCAGGATGATGGTTCCTGTGCGGACATGGCAGCACAGGCAGCAGCTTGTGGAGTACCAGCGGTCCCACGGGGACATCATCATCTTGTCTGTGAACATTTACACGCAGGGTCGGTGACGGGTCGGGTTGGGAAGGAAAGCAGTCGCCTCGTCGTCCGAGCCACGTCCGCCGAGCGCCGAGTCTCGCCGAGAAATGACGAGAATCATCCGCTGTTTGGTCTTTCGGTTGTTTACTCGTCGCTCGAGCGGATTATAAAACGCGCCGCCGCGTCAAGTTCGACGCCATCTGAGGCGGAAAGCGGAAATCTGATTCCAAATTAAAAGCTGAATTTCACATTGAAGCAAAAATGTTTTAAGAAATTTCTCGAATAGGGAATCTTTGAAATTTTATAACCAACACAGTTTCAGTGTACTTTTTATTCTTCAGGTGAAGGAAAGAACTATTTAGCTGGTATCAGTCGAATTGTGAACTTTACTCAGAAGCTGAAACTTCTTTAAGAAAGGAAAATTAACAGGCAGGGTCCCCGAGGTCAAACGTCCACATGAGAAATATGAAGTTTCTTTCCAAGTTCAAAATCCAACATGACTGACATCAATATAATTAGTGATAACACTTTAATTGTACATTGTAGCAGACACTTGTGAATGGGCCCCATATGAATATTTTTTTTAATTTTTTTTGCATTGGTTGATTATTAACTGGCCCTGGGGTCAATTGACTTCTTTGGGGTGAACAAACACAGCAACACAGGCCAACATTTTTATTTTTTTTGAGGGGAAGGATCTATTTTTTGGAGACCACAGATACAACAGAAATTAATCTAGCTTGCAGACCCCATTCAAGTTTTGGTCTAATTACTTCAGCTAAAGTTATTTTGAAGAGTACTTCCGGTGGTAATCTGTGCTACCTTGATTGAACAACCTCGGTCATGGTGACGATAAACACCCGAAAGGAGTTGGACTCAAATCCGATTATGTAATGCGTGATTTCGAGAAAGTTACTGAGCGGATTAAACTCAGAACACGAATCTGGAAATTATGGGCCAATTCAGAGGTGGGGACTCGAGTCACATGACTTGGACTCGAGTCAGACTCGAGTCGTTAAAATCACGACTTGAGACTTGACTTGAAAAAATGCTCAAAGACTCGGACTTGACTTTGACTTTCATGCCATTGACTTGGGACTTGACTCGACTTGAAGCTGTTTACTTGAAAAGACTTGATATTTTTTACTCAAAGTCTTAAATTTAAAACACATTATTTATAAAGTGGCGTCATTAATTAATTTCACTCATTCCGTATCAATATGCGCAGACCGTCACTATGTTTTTCCTCTCTCCTTATGTATGTACGTGTACGTAGCTGCAGCACAACCAATCAAATTAACAGGATTTGGACGTTTAAAAAACGCGGCAAAGTTACAGAGCTCAGGGAACGAAATACGAAATAACCGCTCGAATATGCTTCCGCGAGTAATTTCTTTTGGCTACGTAGGTTATGAACTTTCGACCTAAAAAACGAAACTGCAACTTGTAAAACATGCAAGAAGAGAATATCGGATGGAGATGCCACGACGTCCAACTTTGTCCGGCATTTGAAGCTTCACAAAGATCGGTAGGTGGCACTTTTCTTTTGCTGTAAGATAGTTGACTTTAGCTAACTTCGTGTTAGCATGTGTACTCCGGGTTTAAATTGGTGATGATTTACCATAAATCCGGTCCTTCAAATGCCTCCACAAATAATGTGCACCGTGTTAGCTCAGGAAGCCGGTGGATAGTGAGCGGGGCTCCGGAACAGAAAGCAGATTCTGGACCTGAAACACAGGGAACAGAGTCTCTCTGTCCCATCATGATGATGAGCCGGGTCTAGTATCATCTAGGATGGTTGGTGTATTTGAAGACATCTACGTTGGGAAATTATATTGACAATATATTGTTTACTGCAGTCAGTGCATTAAGTCAACTGTTTTTGACGTAATGCACTGACCGGCGTGACTGTCACATGTGGCACAGAAACCCATTTCCAAGTAGTATAGCTTTGCTGGGAAAAAAAAAAAAAGACCAAATACAGTGACTGTCCCAAATAAATTTTGTGTTTAGAATATCTGTCCCATATTTACGGAGGACTGAAACTAACATACTTAGAAATAAAAGCAGAAAAATAAATGCACCAGACCTTCCTGAGTTACTTGTGATAACCTTCATTTATACTTATTCATTTTTTGAAACTATGATTGTTGTAGTGTTGATGTTTATTTATGAATAGAAGGAGTAAACTGAAGTCAATGTAATTCATGAATGGCTGTAATTTATTTTCTGACATCTGTTTACTTCTGACAGATTTGAAGAATACCAGATGAATAAGAGGATCACAAATGAACCTCAAATACGTATTTTAAAAAGAACAAATGGTCTACTAATTTGAATTTTATGTATAATTGCAAATTATATAAAAAAAAATAAAATAAAAACGACTCGAATGACTTGAAATTAAAGGTTCCTGACTTGAGACTTGACTCGACTTTTGCCTGTCTTTACTTGAGACTTGACTCGGACTTGAGGACAGAGACTTGAGACTTACTTGAGACTTGCAACACAGTGACTTGGTCACACCTCTGGGTCAATTCTTTACCCAGATCCGTTTATTTATTTATTTATTTATTTACCGTTGAAGCTGTGTTAAAAGATAAAGCAGTCTAACATCGCTATTTAAGGCGTAATATTCACATGGCAAATAATTGATAGAAGAGTAATAGAAAACCAACAGACGCAGCGGTCATCACATGCTGTTCGAACAGGTGATTCAATGTAATTGAAACTTTAAATGTTCAGACTGGGCGGCGTGGACAACCGCCCAGGGCATCATCATGTGGGCCGCATCATGATGAAGTGACTGTATCTATACTGAAATAATATATTCTGGACACCTTTTATATATATATTTAAAAAACCTGTACTTTCTTTGGCACTTTTTCAGATGGTGGGTAGTAGGGAATTTTCCATAAAAAAAGAAATCTATAAAACGATCTGTATTTTCAGTCTGCAAAATGAAACAAAACTACTAAACATAGCCATAAATAACTGTTTTTATCTGATGAAGCAGCCTAATAAACATCTTAGAAGGAAGTTTCAATGAAATGCATTAAAAAAATAAACATTTTGGTGCAAGTCAAAAATTCCCTAAAATTAGATATTTTAAAAAACAAACAAAAAATCCCTGTTTTCTACCACCAATATCTATGAAACTATTAAAGATGGCCAAAATGGATGACTTTATATTATTCAGCGGCCCTAATTTATCTTTAGTAGAGAAGTTTTATTTTATTGTATGAAAGATACAAATTTGAGAAGTGGTCAAAAAAATACACAATTTTGTCAATTTTGAATTTTTTTTCCGTCGGTCAAATTAGCTCTGGTAGCATTTTTGTGGCCTAATAAATCTTTATTAAACAGTCCCAGACCCCTACAAAAAAATTGAGCTTGTTAAGATTACATAGTCGGCTGGAAAAAATAGCTTTTGGGGCTTGGTTTCCAAAAGCCCCAAAAGCCTCCGTCATAATCGCCCTTTAGCCATTTCCCGAATCAGAAGCTACAATCGGAAGCCAAATTCAGCTTTGATCCAGACGGTCAGTTAGGATCGCCGCCACAGTTAGAGGACTGGACTGACGTTTCCTTCTGTGCAGTCCGGTTCTGTTTAGGATCCTGCTCATCATGCTATTAATGGTTTTAACCACAGTGCAAAGCAGCATCCGTGTCTCTCCATGTTTTAGACCAAACATGAAGGGAAACTTGACCAAGGGAAGCTAGTACAGTTAGCCACTGTGCTAGCCTAGCATAAAAACCGCCACTTCCTGGACATACAATTATCACGTTTTAAACAAGATAAGTATCACGTCTAAGATAAGTATCACGCTATAACGTGATGGCACTCTAAATATTTTTTTTTCCTGTGTGATAGCAATTGCGCTTCCATACAAATCAAACCAAATAATACTGTTCCATCTGAGGACAGTCGGGAATAAAACCCACTTCCGTTTTTCAGTTGAATGTGTTTGGCTCATTTGTCTACACTGGGCCACCCATATATACAAGCATGAACAGCAGCCTAATAGGATTAAAGATAAAAAAGTGTGTAACACCCCCAGCCCCCAAATGAAGGATTGTGGCTTTACTGATGAACGTGAGGTTTATTGGAAAGTTAACCCTGAGTTTCATTGTAATAGCTGTATGCACAAACCACACACACACACCCCCACACCCACACACACACACACACACACACACAAAGGACAGGTGTAAGCTACAAAAACAACAACCAGAACATTTCAACTAAAAATAATATTCACCTCTAAAAATATCAACTCTAATTCAAAACTATGCCCTAGTGTTTATATACAACAAATTCACAATTTCAATCGATTACAAAATTAGAACCATCCTTATTTACAAAACAAACATACCTTGTGCCTCTATCAAGGGGTTCGCTAATAACTAGACACATTTTAAACCACGTTGTTGTAACTTGTCTTCTGTTCCTTTCTGTCGTTAAGCTGCCATTCTACAACATATATAGAGCAAAAATAAAATAAAATAACATCAAATCAAAAACTGGAAGTCATATGTTATACAAAATAAAACGAGATAAAGGAAAAAAAGCCCTTAAGATGTCTAAATGAGAAACGGCCACAGTTTAACCTGAGTTCATCAAACACTTTTCCTCACAAAAACCTCTTTTGATGAGGAAAAACACTGTTGAGCAGATTCAATGGGAAACCAGGGTGATTGTGTTTTGCACATTGTTAAGCCCATATCAATTACAGCCACATTGGCAGAAACTAGTCCTAATATGTTGGGAAAAGTTTCATTTGTCTTAATATGAACGAATTTATTTGGAAATGTTTTAATGGTTTTGAAACATCTCCTTTACTAGAAGGTGGGAATCACTTCAGAGCTTTTCCTGGTTACCATAGCAATAGCAACTAATTGCGACACTTCTACCTGACTGATGATGTCACTAGGATCAGATGCTTTGTGTCATAGAGCTATGACATCAGCTCTGAAACCTCTTAAATAGTTTGTCACTTGTGTTTCTAGAGCCAGACTTGCAGAACCCAGCGGATTTATAGTTAATTGTTCTCTTTTCATTGTTAGACAGAAACGGAAGATGGATTCCCGTCAATTACCTAAGATTATTAATCCTTTGCTAAGGACAAGACAGAAGACGGAACCGAATGAAGAATCGAACCGACTTCGAGAACAGGAAGAATCTTTAAACACCTATGTTTCTTACTGGACTAAATACACTAAAGATACGGAACCTGAAAGAAAAATGACGGAAAGACTGCTGAGCCAAAGAGCTCCCTACGCGTCCACAGCTTATTACAGCGAGGTTTCTGGAAAAGACAAACTGTTTAAAAAGCCTTTAAAGTAAAAGAAATGGCTAAGCGGGAGTCAAATGAAGGCTTTCCGCCTATATTTCAAAACACGCGTCCTGAAAAGGTTCCATCTCAACAGGATTGCAAGAAAATTGTTTATAACAATCTGGATGAAATAAAGAAAAAAGAAACTGCTAGTTACATCCTTTTGGAGGAAAGCGTCGTGCAGAGAGGGCCAAGCAGCATTTACACCAAAAGTTACAAGAGGAACAAGAGAGGGAGAGAAGAGAAGAAAGATAAAATGAAACAGATTCTGACTGATACATGGGGACACCCAGGTTCAATATAAAAAGCAGAAAAACATGGAGAAGGACTGAAATTGAAAGGCAACAAATGGCTGCCATAATGCAGTCAGATAGACTGCATAAAATGAAGAAATGGAAATGAAGAGACCAGAAGAAAGAGAAAAGCCGGAATTTTTTGAGACATAATGAGCTTCAACTTAACCAAAAAGAGCAAAAAGAAATCTAGAGGGGACAGTTTAAAGAATATATTAAAGAAGAAACTGATTATGATGTTCTTTTACACAATAAGCAATGCAACAAGATGGCCAAGGATGAAGTTACCAAATTATCACATCAAATACAGCAGCAGGAGAAAACTCCGAAGCAAAAACCTCTGGCTGATGAATTGGCTACTAGACATCAGTACATTGATGACAAGGACAGGAGTCGTGAAATACGTCAAAAATTAGTGTACAACCAACTGTCCCTAATAAAGAAGAAAGAAGACGCGAAAAGGACAATTATGGAAGATAGGTCATTGAAAGAAATGAAACATCGGGGAAGCTGCCAGAGCAGAAGCTTGAAAAACTGGCGAAGAGAAAAAGCTGCAGCTACCAAGTCTCTGACCGACTCGTGGGATTATCAGATACGACGCAAACAGCAGGAGAAGAAGGGAACTTCGTGAGGCTGAGAGGAAAGACATGTTATCCTTAATTGAGTTAGAGAGAGTGTGTGGAGGTGAACGTATTAAAAGTATCCATCTTGACAAATGCAAACAGCCTGTTTATGACGACGTTAAGGAGACTCTGCCAGCAGCAAGACCAGAGAGAAGTTGCTCCAAGTCCTGTGAGGGAAGAACGACGTATTCTGACAACATGATGAAGGAAAAACCAGCAAGGTTGCAGACCTTCACTGAGCTGTCAGAAAGTACCAATACCAATACTGTCAAACTTCCCTCACTAACTCCAAATCTGTGCACGTCTCTAAGAATTGCCAACAGAGTTCTAAAAAAGGAAAATTCCCATCCAAGGAAGTTTTGGGATGCCGCTCTTAGGCTGCCGGCCACATGAACCGACAAGCAGAAGAAGATGGATGGATGGATGGACGGACGGACGGATGGATGGATGGACAGACGGACGGATGGATGGACGGATAGATGGATGGATGGACGGATGGATGGATGGATGGATGGATGGACGGATAGATGGATGGACGGACTGATGGATGGATAGATGGATGGATGGATGGACGGATAGATGGATGGACGGACGGATGGCTCTTCAAACCAGTCTTTCCTTTCTCTTCAGCCTGTCTGTGAAAACAGCGGCTTTTCACTTATCATTTACAAAACATCTTTGTAATATTTCCGTTAGCAACGTCAGACATATGAGGCCTTAGCTTTGAAGGTAGCATAAGTCATTTTAACAAAAGGTTTTCTCTGGGTGCTCCAGTTTTCCTACAAAAACAATAGACAGACAGACAGACAGACAGACAGACATTGTCTGTAATTTTATTTATTAGTAAAATTAAGTAATCCTTCTTCAAATATAAGTTTCTCTGGGTGCTCCAGTTTCTCTAAAAACACAAGTGACAGACAGACAGACAGACAGACATTGTAATTTGCTCTCTTAGTAAAATCAACTAATCTTGCTTTAAACTAAAGTTTTCTCCGGAGCTCCGGTTTCTCTACAAACACAAATGACAGACATACAGACAAACAGATAGATATTGTCTGTAATTTTGTCTATTAGTTAAATAATTCTACTTTAAACATAAATTCTCTCCGGGTCTCTACAAACATGATGCTACATAGGTTAGCTAGCTAAAATAGATAGGTCTATCAATAGGTAGGCAGGTAGAAAGATACCTGCCTACCTATTGATAGACAGGCAGGTATACCTACCTGTCTATTAGGTAGGTATACCTGTCAGTGCATAAGACTGACCATGACATCATAAACATGACATAACATCTGTCATGAACATGAAGGAGTCTTTATGAATGTTCATGACTGTTGTCATGAAGTGTCATTCGGTAAATAATGACACTTTTAATGCAAAGCTGCATTAAAAGTGCCAACTTCGCATTATTTTGAAAATAAAGTCACTTTAATGCAAGGTTGGCACTTTTTAATGGACTTTCACTGCAACTTCTAGAGCAACTTTGCATTAAAAGTGTCATAATAATAACATTAAAAGACAAGGACAGAACTGTATTAAATTGAATATATATATATAATGATGACATTAAAAGTGTCATTATTTCGACACTTTAATGTCATAATTAAAAGTGTGAGGCCTTTTAATTATGACAATTAAAATGAAAAGGCCTCACACCATATATATATTAAGTTATATATATATATATGATGTCATTATATACAGTATGTATATATATATATATATACTGTATATATATATAATGACATTAAAAGTGTCATTATTACGACACTTTTAATGTCATATTTAATAGTGTGAGGCATTTTAATTATGACAATTAAAATTAAAAGGCCTCACACCTTATATATATTAAACTTATATATTAATATTATATATATATATATATTAATTATAATATATTATTATATATTATATTATCATATAATAATATATATATATTACTGTATATATATATAATGACATTAAAATTGTCATTATTATGACACTTTTAATGTCATAATTAAATGTTTGAGGCCTTTAATTATGACAATTAAAATTAAAAGGCCTCACACCTTATATATATATATATATATATATATATATATATATATATACTATATATATATATATATATATATATATATATATATATATATAATGTCCATTATATACAGTATGTATATATATATATATACACTGCCTGGCCAAAAAAAAAAGTCGCCACCTGGATTTAACTAAGCAAATAGGTACAAGCCTCCTATTGGATAAGTACTGCATAGGCATCTTTCAGCTGGCAACAAGTTATTTAACCCCAGCTGATGCAATGAGTAACTCCTCATTTCTTAAACAACCATGGCAAAAGACACATCCTGTGGTCGTGGAAAAGACGTTAGTCTGTTTAAGAAGGGTCAAATCATTGGCATGCATCAAGCAGAGAAAACATTTAAGGAGATTGCAGAAACTACTAGAATTGGGTTAAGAACTGTCCAACGCATCATTAAAAACTGGAAGGATGGTGGGGAACCATCGTCTTCCAGGAAGAAATGTGGTCGGTAAAAATCCTGAACGATCGTGATTGGCGATTACTTAAACGTTTGGTCAAATCAAATCGAAGAAAAACAACAGCAGAACTCAGGAGTATGTTTAATTGTGAACGCAAAAGCATTTCCACACGCACAATGCGAAGGGAACTCAAGGGGTTGGGATTGAACAGCTGTGTAGCCGTAAGAAAACCTCTAATCAGAAAGGCTAACCAGAAAAAAAGGCTTCAATTTGCTAGGGAGCATAAAGATTGGACTCTGGAGGAATGGAAGAGGGTCATGTGGTCTGATGAGTCCAGATTTACCCTGTTCCAGAGTGATGGGCGCATCAGGGTAAGAAGAGAGGCAGGTGAAGTGATGCACCCATCATGCCTAGTGCCTACTGTACAAGCCTGTGGGGGCAGTGCTATGATCTGGGGTTGCTGCAGTTGGTCAGGTCTAGGTTCAGCAACATTGTGTGCCCAAAGAATGAGGTCAGCTGACTACCTGAATATACTGAATGACCAGGTTATTCCATCAATGGATTTTGTCTTCCCAAATGGAACGGGCATATTCCAAGATGACAATGCCGGGATTCATCGGGCTCACATTGTGACAGAGTGGTTCAGGGAGCATGAGACATCTTTTTCACACATGGATTGGCCACCACAGAGTCCAGACCTTAACCCCATTGAGAATCTTTGGGATGTGCTGGAGAAGGCTTTGCGCAGTGGTCAGACTCTCCCATCATCAATACAAGATCTTGGTGAAAGATTAATGCAACACTGGATGGAATAAACCTTTGACACTGCAGAAGCTTATTGAAACAATGCCACAGCGAATGCGGGCTGTAATCAAAGCTAAAGGCGGTCCAACAAAATATTAGAGAGTGTGACCATTTTTTGGTGGTGACCTTTTTTTTTGGCCAGGCAGTGTATATACTGTATATATATAATGACATTAAAAGTGTCATTATTATGACACTTTTAATGTCATAATTAAAAGTTTGAGGCCTTTAATTATGACAATTAAAATTAAAAGGCCTCACACCTTATATATATTAACTTATATATATATATATATATAATAATATATTAATTATAATATATTATTATATATTATATTATTATATAATAATATATAAAAATATATATATTACTGTATATATATATATATATATATATATATATATATATATAGCTGGTTGGATAGCTCAATAGATAAGGCATCAGTATATCAGTATAGTCTGGGTCCTTAGGCAAGACCGTTCAAGCTACTGCCTACCTCATACCATGAGAGACACAAAAATGCATAACATGCCGGCTCAGACGTCGCCCGGCCAAACAAGGTCTGCGTCAGGTGTTGGGGAACCAGAGCACCTTGATGACAAATGGGCTACTGGAACAAGACGGAAATGGGCGAGAGATGAAAATGTGGATCTGTTGGAATGCTACTACTCAAGTAACCCTAATCAGAGAGGTTACATGCAAAGACTGGTGAAGGAATGGTTACTTCGACATCCCCAGTCAACACTAAGCGCTAAACAACTAGTAGCTCAGTGTTCCAACATCCGCAAACGGCAACTGCTATCACAACTTGAGATTGACGAGATACAACACAAATGCTACGGCAAAAAGGAGGAACCTGGATGTCAGAACTGTGACATGTAGTTAAGTCCCCACCCAGTCAGGGGATACACGGCCCCCCGAATCAGAGCGAATCAGAGCTGAACGAGACGGCTGCTGACCTGAGAGAGAAAATCATGACCCGAATGACAACCAGACCTTCTCGGCGCCAATTACAACGGCTGAGTGAAGTACCATCAGAGATCATTGAGAATGTGAATGCAGCATTGAATATTATACCATTGAATAGCAATACCAAGCGACTGCAACATCAGGAAAAGGAGCACGAGAAACTAGAGAAATACCAGGGCCTCAGGGAGGAACTGGAGAGGGCCTGGAAGGTGAAGGTCATCGGGGCCCTCGGGCAGTCACCCCCAATCTGGACCAATGGCTACAACAGATCCCAGGAACAACATCAGACATCTCAGTCCAGAAATGCAGTCCTTGCACAGCCAAGATACTGCGCAGAACCCTCAAGCTCCCAGGCCTCTGGTAGAGGACCTGAGCTCAGAGGATAAGAGGATAAGAGCGGGTGGTTCTTATCAGAGGATAAGAACCACCCGCTCTTATGGGTGGGTGAGAAGGGAATTTTTTTTTTTATATACTGTATATAATGACATTAAAAGTGTCATAATAATGACAATTAAAAGTGTGAGGCCTTTAATTATGACAATTAAAAGGCTTCACACCTTATATACATTAATTTCCCAAATCTCTCTGGAGTCACTTAAATAATGTCCAACTAAAGAACAGAACAGAATGTTAGGATGTTTCTGTGTGAACAAAAAGGTGTTTGGTACTGAAACTATGACAGGCCCACTTCATGAACTGTGAACTGAAATAGTAAAACTCGACTCATCATGTCTACTTTTCTATAAATGGACAAACATTCTTGTAAAAAAGGCCAACAGCCGCATAATGTTCAAATAAAAATAAGGGTAATTAAATTTCTAAGTATGATTTTCAAATAAAGTTCAGGTTAATGACTAGTTTTCACTAGTCATTAACCTGAACTTCTACCTTGATAATAAACTGGTTTTAGGTTTATTAATCCTATGAATTTAGGAAAAAGTTCTTCAATGACTTTAAATGCAGTTTTGAGTAGATTTGATTTTAATTTCTGGGAGAGCAGATCACACCAGGACTGTCTCTCCACAGCTGCTTGTGTCTCATTAATGTTGGCAGGTATGATGTGATCTTGAGATTCTGTTTCAAACTGAGTTTATACACCTCTGGAAAACATTTAAAGTTTCTCTGATTTGACTCTTTATAGGTATATGTTTGAGTAAAATGAATATTGTTTACTCTATGAATTACTGACAACATATTTCTTCATTCTGTTTGTGAATGTATGTAAATAAGCAGTTAGATTTAGAAAACTGCACCAGCAAATATCTTTTCATGGGTCTTAGCCTTACTGGGGGCTAAGCACCCCTAAAAGTCAGATCCTAGACTGGTTCTGACTTTTAGGTCTGATCTAAAAGTTCAGACCTGAATGAGTGACATCATTCATTCTGTGGAAAAACAGATTGCTCTTATGGATGCAGTAGATGATGTTTTTAAAGAGCGATCCAGTCAGGAAATGTCAGTAAAACGTTTGTTTGTTCAATGCCATGTGGAGCCTGAGATCTCATACTTTGATCTCAGGCCTTATTATTATTATTATTATATACTTGGGATCATGGCTCAGATTGAATACACCAAAAAACTTGAAAAAGTAATTGCCTTACACTGAAGAGGATTTGATCTTGATAATGTGCATTTCAAGAAGCCAACCACAGACAAGTGAGCTGTTGGCTCCAGATCTGTTGGCTCCAGATCAGCAGGATTCATGTCATGAAGTAACTTTTTCACTCGCCAGACATTGAACCAACAGAGAACTAGATTACATCACAAGTGGTAAAAAACCAAGAAATGTAGATGACTTGTTAAATAGTACAGCTCTGGAATGGAATCCATCTCTGATATTTAGCAGTGTATATCAATGGGGTCAACTCCATACACTTCATTCATTTAATCATAGAAACAAAGTGATTACACAATTAATGAGTAGTACAGGGACGCTCGCTATTATTCAGTTTATAGAGTGAAAGGAGTTTTCCTGACTTTTTTTTTTCCCCCATGTTTTGATTTGAAACAGAACAGATCAGAGGTGGGGACTCGAGTCACATGACTTGGACTCGAGTCAGACTCGAGTCGTTAAAATCACGACTTGAGACTTGACTTGAAAAAATGCTCAAAGACTCGGACTTGACTTTGACTTTCATGCCATTGACTTGGGACTTGACTCGACTTGAAGCTGTTTACTTGAAAAGACTTGATATTTTTTACTCAAAGTCTTAAAATTTAAAACACATTATTTATAAAGTGGCGTCATTAATTAATTTCACTCATTCCGTATCAATATGCGCAGACCGTCACTATGTTTTTCCTCTCTCCTTATGTATGTATGTGTACGTAGCTGCAGCACAACCAATCAAATTAACAGGATTTGGACGTTTAAAAAAACGCGGCAAAGTTACAGAGCTCAGGGAACGAAATAGAAATAACCGCTCGAATATGCTTCCGCGAGTAATTTCTTTTGGCTACGTAGGTTATGAACTTTCGACTAAAAAACGAACTGCAACTTGTAAAACATGCAAGAAGAGAATATCGGATGGAGATGCCACGACGTCCAACTTTGTCCGGCATTTGAAGCTTCACAGAGATCGGTAGGTGGCACTTTTCTTTTGCTGTAAGATAGTTGACTTTAGCTAACTTCGGGTTAGCATGTGTACTCCGGGTTAAATTGGTGATGATTTACCATAAATCCGGTCCTTCAAATGCCTCCACAAATAATGTGCACCGTGTTAGCTCAGGAAGCCGGTGGATAGTGAGCGGGGCTCCGGAACAGAAAGCAGATTCTGGACCTGAACACAGGGAACAGAGTCTCTCTGTCCCATCATGATGATGAGCCGGGTTTAGTATCATCTAAGGATGGTTGGTGTATTTGAAGACATCTACGTTGGGAAATTATATTGACAATATATTGTTTTGACAGGTCAGAGAAAAGAGGAAAAAACTGCTGTTATGGTTCTTTGTATTGTGCTGTGGAAATGTCAGCATTTTCGTCTTTTTTGATTGAATATCAAGTTTAACAGAACTGGGCAATAAAGTGGTCCAATTTAAAAATGTTTTTTATACTTTGTGTTCAGCTACACATGTTCTATCATTTGAGATAAATACATATTTTAAAACGAACAAATGGTCTATTATTTGAATTTTTTGTATAATTGCAAATTATTAAAAAAAAAATAAAATAAAAACGACTCGAAATGACTTGAAATTAAAGGTTCCTGACTTGAGACTTGACTCGACTTTTGCCTGTCTTTACTTGAGACTTGACTCGGACTTGAGGACAAAGACTTGAGACTTACTTGAGACTTGCAACACAGTGACTTGGTCACACCTCTGGAACAGATTCATAAAAGCTATAAGGATTCAAAATTTACTCAAATTTAAGATTTACACTTATTTTAAATAAAAGTACCGTATTTGCTATATCAATGTATCATGAGATAGTAAAAGTGGTATTCATTAGACGAAAGATAGAAAAACTGGCCTTTATTTAGTCTTTTTACATATGGCTTTAGCTTTTCTTTTATTACAAATAAGTTTTACAAAACGATTCTGAGGACTTCTGAATCAAGCAGAGGTGGAAAACAAAAAAAACAAAAACAAAACTAAGAGGCTGACAACAATGACGCGTTTGCCATCAGATGCCCCCAACTTTCAGCATGACTGCGGCTGAAAGACAGCAACCGGCCGTAAAAAAAAAAAAAGACAGCAAGAGAACATTTTGTCGACACACGGCAGCAAAACGGACGAGACGAACAAGATGGACAGAGGTGGTGACATTTTTTTTTTCCCCCAGAATCACAGGAAGAAAAAGCAAGAACCGCGGAGTCGACGCGAGTCCCTTTCCTGTGCCTGACGAGGCTCATTTACATCACGACAGTTTACATCTCGTAGAGCTTCCAGCCGCTGGTCTGAAACCACCGACATCAGAGCAGGTTAAAAGAAGGCCGGTTCACCCCGTTCGGCCCAGTGTTGAGAAACAGTTACTCTCTGCACAGTGAGCGGCGCTCGTCAGCCGCCGCCACAGATTTCTAAACTTCATCAGTATTTTTCCTACAGGTCTAAGGACTAAATTACAGCTCCTTCAGTTATTTGATTCAGTGGAATTAGAAGACATTATCAGAAAGATCAAATGCATACATAGAAACCATCAACACCCCATCACATTAGATTGCACTGCATTAAAATTTCACTTTTCAAGGATCCACCAAACTGGCACATGATGTGTATTTAAAAAAAAAAAAAAAAAGTTGTTTTCGGACACGTTTTTTTTTTTTTTCCTCCCTCCTGGTAAAGTTCGTCAACGGCGACCGTCGTTCCAAATCCCTGTCAGAGAAGGTGTTGCATAAGCAGGATGTGAAGTCTCTTGCATACGGAGGCGTCTCATGTCTCTCTCCTCGCCTTCTTCTTCTTCGCAGGTTTGGGCACTTGGCTCTCTTCGATTTTTTCTGTGGAAACGAGGCAAAGAACACCTTCAACGCATGAGGCAGAAAATTTAATCATGGAGAACTAGTCGTTTTGAAAAGTTGAAGCACAATAGAACTCTTGGATTACCAAAAAAAAAAAAAAAAACAACTTTCTGTGATTTTCTTTTAGTTTTGCAATTTTTTGGGAACAAGTCTGACTTTTCAGCATTTAAAATGCCTAATCCAAGACATTTTGTACTTGCCTGACCAAATTACCCCGACTCCTATAATGAGCTCAGCAGATGAGCAGTTCCACCAGGTGTTTTGCTAATTGCTGCTGGCTAGTCTGAAGGAGCTGAGTGGAGAGTTGTAAAGGAGGGCCGCTCTGTGAGGCAGAAAGCTGGAAACTGAGGAGGAGCTACGTCTTAAAGGCGGAGCTAAGTCCTGCCAGGTGTTTGGCACAGGTGAATGGTTGCCATGGGAGATTAAAGTATTTATTGAAAATTTATGAAAGAAACACTCCAGATACGCTATAATGTAAAACAAAAAAAAAATAAGTTGATTTATGATGATACTGTCCCTTTAATAACTCTTATTAATTGTCTTACAACTTTTCTTTTTTACCAAATAGAAAAATTAAAGCAAAATAGATTTTTAGTTGTTTACTTTGATAACAAAATTTACTGATTCGTTAGTTTTTACTTAGAAAAAGGTATGACTACACTGCAAGTATAATCAAAACATGCCTGAACAGCGCCCCCTTGAGAAGCATTGGACCAAGTGCGACGTTCTTACTTTGCTCTGTCGAAGCAGGAAGGTTGTTCTGCTTGTAAGCGGGCTCTCCATCGGTTGGCTTCTGTATAGCAAAAAATAAATAAATAAATATATATATATACTGTATATTAGAAATTCAGACTAGAAATAGAAACAATAAAGGTGCGTCGCATCGGTCAAGCAGAAAAGGGATGAACCTCAGTTTTTGGGTCACTCACTGTTCCTTTTACCTCACATCACACTCAGCGTAACAGAGGAAAACCAATAACTGTGTTACGTAAAATAAGAGCTTGGTACAATCAGATAAAGCACCGGCGGTACTGGAACAGTTCACCGAGACAACATCTTGCTCGTCATGTGAATCAATAACTTATTATCCAGCATTTCTTTAATAAACTGCAGCTATGAGTCATCCAGTGAATCACATCTGGTCCAGAAAATACGTCCCTTTGTTTGCAGCGGCTAATTTACCTGAATGTCAAGAGAGCTGACAGAATCAGTACCTGAGAATGTTGAACACCAAAAATGAAAGTGCGACTGCAGACCTGATATACAATTAATCTCATTTGTATTTAGACAATTACAAGAAAAAAAAAATCAATTGATTAAAAAAAAGTATTCTTAGCATTTTTTTTTTTTCAATCTGATTTGAAAGTATATTCCTAGATTGTTCTTTAAGTGCCATAAATTTAAGGAGAAATAAGTGTGATTACATTTTTTTTTCCATAATAGAGCAACTGTACAATAATACTCTATTTTGTGTTCCAGCTAATCTGGACATGTTGCGCTGGATTGTTGGTGGCTATTAGCTATGTTTGCTACTAGCGGACAACAAATTTAGCTAACATACAGCAACAAGTTACTTTTAACTTCTAGTCTTTGGCTCCTGGTGATTTTAAATCCATTAGTCACCTTAACATTCGTTTAGCAGAGCTTTACTTTCAAACAAGTGCAAAGCAAACATCAGGGTGTTAAAAAAAGCCGTTTCCAGTTTCCTTAGTCTCTACAAAAATATGTAGTTGCCATTAATTATATATTCATAGAGTAGATAATCATAAGTCCTAATAAAAATAATATTTTTATTGATTGTGTAGCGTGGTCTTCGTTGACTGTATTAGTTTTCTTATTGAGTAAAATTAAAAGATGATCTCAGATCAGTAAACAATAACAGTCCGAAACTGCATTGACGTTCTCTCTGACTTTTAGTGTTTGTCCAGCCTTGGCACTGAAAACCCCTCAGATAAATAAATCACATTAAAAGTGTTCTAGTTTTCGTGTGTGTTTCAAAAGAAGAGGTGACACTGCACCAGCTGGAACGCAGCCAGCCTTACAGGGTGACTCTAATCCGGGGACTTTACAGTCATTCTGAATCAGGGAATCTGAATGAATGCCATGTGGTGCCGGTAAACTCCGGCCAAACGAGACCAGAGCACTCCTGGGCTAAGACGGATTTATCTAATTCTTTGGACAGATGGAAAGTAGGTTTGCATGACTGTGATTTGGGATGTTAAAGTCACACAAAGGTGTTTACTGTCCACTAGTTAGAGAGGTCGTCTAGCAAAACAGTCAAGTGTCGCCTTAGTTTCACAGAGAAAACCATAAAGTAATCAGAAAATCTAGCTTCAAACAGAGCAGGAACAACCCTTACCTTTATATTATATTAATAACACTTGTCGATTAATTCATCTTACAGCAAAAGTACCAAAGGCGTACTAGATATAGTGCCTTGCAGCAATATTAATACCCCTTAAATTTTCCCATATTTTTATGTCACAGTAACAAACTTCAATGTATTTCAGCAGGGTTTTGTATGATAGACCAGGTAGTGCATAGTAGCGTGTTGGGTGGAAAACAAACTGTGAAGTTCTACTTATAACTTTGTTTTTAGGATACTTACTGGCATCATCCATGACATCCAGGTCATTGGCCAACTCGGCACTGGTCAGATGATACTTTTCTGGATCACTGAGGGCCGTGAGCAGGATGAGCAACACCACGGCATTGATGAGCTTTAGGGACACAGGACATACGGGTAAGAAACGGGCAAATTACAGTGGAGCTGTAGAACTTAAAATGCACACATGAACTCTAGGTGTTGTGCAGGACGTAAAATGGATGTTATAAACACGGGAACGTTAAAGGTCTGCTTGGAAATTTGTGTTTTTGGTGCAACACAATCTCTGGCTTGTGCAGTTCGTTACGCTGATGACTCATTCATCCCTATTGATGGGGTGAAGCAACGGAGCATTCTTCGCATTCAATAGGCAACCTGACACCAAACCTGCTACCTGAAGAGACCTGCTGCTGATTTATTAATATCAGGCAGAAAAAGGATTTTTCCACAGGCCCTTTAAATTGACTTCAAAATGCTGCTGAGTTTTCCCCTCGTTTTCAATTAGGAGACAATAACCCGGAATAAACTGTGATAGTTGCCTACATTTAGCTGCACACCTCATCTGCTGCGCTAGTTATAGCCTAACGATCTTAGAGGTAAACAATAACAAACTATTGGCCTGTCACGATAACATTTTACTGGACGATAAATTATCACAGAAATTATTGCGATAAAAGAAAACATTATTATTACGTTATTTTGAGACCGTTTTTAAGTCATGTGTAGATAACAGCATAATAATTCAAATTCAGCCCTCTGCGAGATCAATAAGTTTCAATTTTGTAAAGAACACTTTACCCTCGACAAGGAAGATATTTTAAATGTATATATATTGTTATATAAAAAATAACAATAAAAAAAGACCAAAAAACAATCAACTGAAAATTAAACCAAACGCAACCGAAACCGTAAATAAATTAGATTACAAAGTTTCTTTAAGCAAAATAGCCCTTCAAAAAATATGAATAGTCAGAATGGACATTAATGGGGGGGCTTTTAACTTATCACGCGATTAATTGATTAATTGCTTATTGCGACAGGCTTACAAACCCATAAAAATGACCAGAATACCCTGAAATAATATTTCATCCTTCTGTTGGAGTGCAGTATCCAACCTGAATCCCTCCAACGAGGCCACGCTTCCCCGCTTGCTGCCGAATGTCTACAGGGATGCAGTGGGACGCAGACGGATGCTCACCATATACCAGACCCCCAGGATGATGGTTCCTGTGCGGACATGGCAGCACAGGCAGCAGCTTGTGGAGTACCAGCGGTCCCACGGGGACATCATCATCTTGTCTGTGAACATTTACACGCAGGGTCGGTGACGGGTCGGGTTGGGAAGGAAAGCAGTCGCCTCGTCGTCCGAGCCACGTCCGCCGAGCGCCGAGTCTCGCCGAGAAATGACGAGAATCATCCGCTGTTGGTCTTTCGGTTGTTTACTCGTCGCTCGAGCGGATTATAAACGCGCCGCCGCGTCAAGTTCGACGCCATCTGAGGCGGAAAGCGGAAATCTGATTCCAAATTAAAAGCTGAATTTCACATTGAAGCAAAAATGTTTTAAGAAATTTCTCGAATAGGGAATCTTTGAAATTTTATAACCAACACAGTTTCAGTGTACTTTTTATTCTTCAGGTGAAGGAAAGAACTATTTAGCTGGTATCAGTCGAATTGTGAACTTTACTCAGAAGCTGAAACTTCTTTAAGAAAGGAAAATTAACAGGCAGGGTCCCCGAGGTCAAACGTCCACATGAGAAAATATGAAGTTTCTTTCCAAGTTCAAAATCCAACATGACTGACATCAATATAATTTAGTGATAACACTTTAATTGTACATTGTAGCAGACACTTGTGAATGGGCCCCATATGAATATTTTTTTAATTTTTTTTGCATTGGTTGATTATTAACTGGCCCTGGGGTCAATTGACTTCTTTGGGGTGAACAAACACAGCAACACAGGCCAACATTTTTATTTTTTTTGAGGGGAAGGATCTATTTTTTGGAGGCCACAGATACAACAGAAATTAATCTAGCTTGCAGACCCCATTCAAGTTTTGGTCTAATTACTTCAGCTAAAGTTATTTTGAAGAGTACTTCCGGTGGTAATCTGTGCTACCTTGATTGAACAACCTCGGTCATGGTGACGATAAACACCCGAAAGGAGTTGGACTCAAATCCGATTATGTAATGCGTGATTTCGAGAAAGTTACTGAGCGGATTAAACTCAGAACACGAATCTGGAAATTATGGGCCAATTCAGAGGTGGGGACTCGAGTCACATGACTTGGACTCGAGTCAGACTCGAGTCGTTAAAATCACGACTTGAGACTTGACTTGAAAAAATGCTCAAAGACTCGGACTTGACTTTGACTTTCATGCCATTGACTTGGGACTTGACTCGACTTGAAGCTGTTTACTTGAAAAGACTTGATATTTTTTACTCAAAGTCTTAAAATTTAAAACACATTATTTATAAAGTGGCGTCATTAATTAATTTCACTCATTCCGTATCAATATGCGCAGACCGTCACTATGGTTTTCCTCTCTCCTTATGTATGTATGTGTACGTAGCTGCAGCACAACCAATCAAATTAACAGGATTTGGACGTTTAAAAAAACGCGGCAAAGTTACAGAGCTCAGGGAACGAAATAGAAATAACCGCTCGAATATGCTTCCGCGAGTAATTTCTTTTGGCTACGTAGGTTATGAACTTTCGACTAAAAAACGAACTGCAACTTGTAAAACATGCAAGAAGAGAATATCGGATGGAGATGCCACGACGTCCAACTTTGTCCGGCATTTGAAGCTTCACAGAGATCGGTAGGTGGCACTTTTCTTTTGCTGTAAGATAGTTGACTTTAGCTAACTTCGGGTTAGCATGTGTACTCCGGGTTAAATTGGTGATGATTTACCATAAATCCGGTCCTTCAAATGCCTCCACAAATAATGTGCACCGTGTTAGCTCAGGAAGCCGGTGGATAGTGAGCGGGGCTCCGGAACAGAAAGCAGATTCTGGACCTGAACACAGGGAACAGAGTCTCTCTGTCCCATCATGATGATGAGCCGGGTCTAGTATCATCTAAGGATGGTTGGTGTATTTGAAGACATCTACGTTGGGAAATTATATTGACAATATATTGTTTACTGCAGTCAGTGCATTAAGTCAACTGTTTTTGACGTAATGCACTGACCGGCGTGACTGTCACATGTGGCACAGAACCCATTTCCAAGTAGTATAGCTTTGCTGGGAAAAAAAAAAAAAGACCAAATACAGTGACTGTCCCAAATAAATTTTGTGTTTAGAATATCTGTCCCATATTTACGGAGGACTGAAACTAACATACTTAGAAATAAAAGCAGAAAAATAAATGCACCAGACCTTCCTGAGTTTACTTGTGATAACTTCATTTATACTTATTTCATTTTTTGAAAACTATGATTGTTGTAGTGTTGATGTTTATTTATGAATAGAAGGAGTAAACTGAAGTCAAATGTAATTCATGAATGGCTGTAATTTATTTTCTGACATCTGTTTACTTCTGACAGATTTGAAGAATACCAGATGAATAAGAGGATCACAAATGAACCTCAAATACGTATTTTAAAAAGAACAAATGGTCTAATATTTGAATTTTATGTATAATTGCAAATTATATAAAAAAAAATAAAATAAAAACGACTCGAAATGACTTGAAATTAAAGGTTCCTGACTTGAGACTTGACTCGACTTTTGCCTGTCTTTACTTGAGACTTGACTCGGACTTGAGGACAGAGACTTGAGACTTACTTGAGACTTGCAACACAGTGACTTGGTCACACCTCTGGGTCAATTCTTTACCCAGAT
Source organism: Xiphophorus hellerii (assembly GCF_003331165.1). Classification (NCBI taxonomy): domain Eukaryota; kingdom Metazoa; phylum Chordata; class Actinopteri; order Cyprinodontiformes; family Poeciliidae; genus Xiphophorus; species Xiphophorus hellerii. The sequence continues at coordinate 4,664 of NW_022587648.1, read as the reverse complement.
CCGTTTATTTATTTATTTATTTATTTACCGTTGAAGCTGTGTTAAAAGATAAAGCAGTCTAACATCGCTATTTAAGGCGTAATATTTCACATGGCAAATAATTGATAGAAGAGTAATAGAAAACCAACAGACGCAGCGGTCATCACATGCTGTTCGAACAGGTGATTCAATGTAATTGAAACTTTAAATGTTCAGACTGGGCGGCGTGGACAACCGCCCAGGGCATCATCATGTGGGCCGCATCATGATGAAGTGACTGTATCTATACTGAAATAATATATTCTGGACACCTTTTATATATATATTTAAAAAACCTGTACTTTCTTTGGCACTTTTTCAGATGGTGGGTAGTAGGGAATTTTCCATAAAAAAAGAAATCTATAAAACGATCTGTATTTTCAGTCTGCAAAATGAAACAAAACTACTAAACATAGCCATAAATAACTGTTTTTATCTGATGAAGCAGCCTAATAAACATCTTAGAAGGAAGTTTCAATGAAATGCATTAAAAAAATAAACATTTTGGTGCAAGTCAAAAATTCCCTAAAATTAGATATTTTAAAAAACAAACAAAAAATCCCTGTTTTCTACCACCAATATCTATGAAACTATTAAAGATGGCCAAAATGGATGACTTTATATTATTCAGCGGCCTAATTTATCTTTAGTAGAGAAGTTTTATTTATTTGTATGAAAGATACAAATTTGAGAAGTGGTCAAAAAAATACACAATTTTGTCAATTTTTGAATTTTTTTTCCGTCGGTCAAATTAGCTCTGGTAGCATTTTTGTGGCCTAATAAATCTTTATTAAACAGTCCCAGACCCCTACAAAAAATTGAGCTTGTTAAGATTACATAGTCGGCTGGAAAAAATAGCTTTTGGGGCTTGGTTTCCAAAAGCCCCAAAAGCCTCCGTCATAATCGCCCTTTAGCCATTTCCCGAATCAGAAGCTACAATCGGAAGCCAAATTCAGCTTTGATCCAGACGGTCAGTTAGGATCGCCGCCACAGTTAGAGGACTGGACTGACGTTTCCTTCTGTGCAGTCCGGTTCTGTTTAGGATCCTGCTCATCATGCTATTAATGGTTTTAACCACAGTGCAAAGCAGCATCCGTGTCTCTCCATGTTTTAGACCAAACATGAAGGGAAACTTGACCAAGGGAAGCTAGTACAGTTAGCCACTGTGCTAGCCTAGCATAAAACCGCCACTTCCTGGACATACAATTATCACGTTTAAACAAGATACGTATCACGTCTAAGATAAGTATCACGCTATAACGTGATGGCACTCTAAATATTTTTTTTCCTGTGTGATAGCAATGCGCTTCCATACAAATCAAACCAAAATTAATACTGTTCCATCTGAGGACAGTCGGGAATAAAACCCACTTCCGTTTTTCAGTTGAATGTGTTTGGCTCATTTGTCTACACTGGGCCACACATATATACAAGCATGAACAGCAGCCTAATAGGATTAAAGATAAAAAAGTGTGTAACACCCCCAGCCCCAAATGAAGGATTGTGGCTTTACTGATGAACGTGAGGTTTATTGGAAAGTTAACCCTGAGTTTCATTGTAATAGCTGTATGCACAAACACACACACACACACACACACACACACACACACACACACACACACACACACACACAAAAAGGACAGTGTAAGCTACAAAAACACAACCAGAACATTTCAACTAAAAATAATATTCACCTCTAAAAATATCAACTCTAATTCAAAACTATGCCCTAGTGTTTATATACAACAAATTCACAATTTCAATCGATTACAAAATTAGAACCGTCCTTATTTACAAAACAAACAAACCTTGTGCCTCTATCAAGGGGTTCGCTAATAACAAGACACATTTTAACACGTTGTTGTAACTTGTCTTCTGTTCCTTTCTGTCGTTAAGCTGCCATTCTACAACATATATAGAGCAAAAATAAAAATAAAATAACATCAAATCAAAAACTGGAAGTCATATGTTATACAAAATAAAACGAGATAAAGGAAAAAAGCCCTTAAGATGTCTAAATGAGAAACGGCCACAGTTTAACCTGAGTTCATCAAACACTTTTCCTCACAAAAACCTCTTTTGATGAGGAAAACACTGTTGAGCAGATTCAATGGGAAACCGGGTGATTGTGTTTTGCACATTGTTAAGCCCATATCAATTACAGCCACATTGGCAGAAACTAGTCTAATATGTTGGGAAAAGTTTCATTTGTCTTAATATGAACGAATTTATTTGGAAATGTTTTAATGGTTTGAAACATCTCCTTTACTAGAAGGTGGGAATCACTTCAGAGCTTTTCCTGGTTACCATAGCAATAGCAACTAATGCGACACTTCTACCTGACTGATGATGTCACTAGGATCAGATGCTTTGTGTCATAGAGCTATGACATCAGCTCTGAAACCTCTTAAATAGTTTGTCACTTGTGTTCTAGAGCCAGACTTGCAGAACCCAGCGGATTTATAGTTAATTGTTCTCTTTTCATTGTTAGACAGAAACGGAAGATGGATTCCCGTCAATTACCTAAGATTATTAATCCTTTGCTAAGGACAAGACAGAAGACGGAACCGAATGAAGAATCGAACCGACTTCGAGAACAGGAAGAATCTTTAAACACCTATGTTTCTTACTGGACTAAATACACTAAAGATACGGAACCTGAAAGAAAAATGACGGAAAGACTGCTGAGCCAAAGAGCTCCCTACGCGTCCACAGCTTATTACAGCGAGGTTTCTGGAAAAGACAAACTGTTTAAAAAGCCTTTAAAAGTAAAAGAAATGGCTAAGCGGGAGTCAAATGAAGGCTTTCCGCCTATATTTCAAAACACGCGTCCTGAAAAGGTTCCATCTCAACAGGATTGCAAGAAAATTGTTTATAACAATCTGGATGAAATAAAGAAAAAAGAAACTGCTAGTTACATCCTTTTGGAGGAAAAGCGTCGTGCAGAGAGGGCCAAGCAGCATTTACACCAAAAGTTACAAGAGGAACAAGAGAGGGAGAAGAAAGATAAAATGAAACAGATTCTGACTGATACATGGGACACCCAGGTTCAATATAAAAAGCAGAAAAACATGGAGAAGGCTGAAATTGAAAGGCAACAAATGGCTGCCATAATGCAGTCAGATAGACTGCATAAAAATGAAGAAATGGAAATGAAGAGACAGAAGAAAGAGAAAAGCCGGAATTTTTTGAGACATAATGAGATTCAACTTAACCAAAAAGAGCAAAAGAAATCTAGAGGGGACAGTTTAAAGAATATATTAAAGAAAGAAACTGATTATGATGTTCTTTTACACAATAAGCAATGCAACAAGATGGCCAAGGATGAAGTTACCAAATTATCACATCAAATACAGCAGCAGGAGAAAACTCCGAAGCAAAAACCTCTGGCTGATGAATTGGCTACTAGACATCAGTACATTGATGACAAGGACAGGAGTCGTGAAATACGTCAAAAATTAGTGTACAACCAACTGTCCCTAATAAAGAAGAAAGAAGACGCGAAAAGGACAATTATGGAAGATAGGTCATTGAAAGAAATGAAACATCGGGAAGCTGCAGAGCAGAAGCTTGAAAAACTGGCGAAAGAGAAAAAAGCTGCAGCTACCAAGTCTCTGACCGACTCGTGGGATTATCAGATACGACGCAAACAGCAGGAGAAGAAGGAACTTCGTGAGGCTGAGAGGAAAGACATGTTATCCTTAATTGAGTTAGAGAGAGTGTGTGGAGGTGAACGTATTAAAAGTATCCATCTTGACAAATGCAAACAGCCTGTTTATGACGACGTTAAGGAGACTCTGCCAGCAGCAAGACCAGAGAGAAGTTGCTCCAAGTCCTGTGAGGGAAGAACGACGTATTCTGATAAACATGATGAAGGAAAAACCAGCAAGGTTTGCAGACCTTCACTGAGCTGTCAGAAAGTTACCAATACCAATACTGTCAAACTTCCCTCACTAAACTCCAAATCTGTGCACGTCTCTAAGAATTGCCAACAGAGTTCTAAAAATGGAAAATTCCCATCCAAGGAAGTTTGGGATGCCGCTCTTAGGCTGCCGGCCACATGAACCGACAAGCAGAAGAAGATGGATGGATGGATGGACGGACGGACGGACGGATGGATGGATGGACAGACGGACGGATGGATGGACGGATAGATGGACGGATGGACGGATGGATGGATGGATGGATGGATGGATGGATGGATGGATGGACGGATAGATGGATGGACGGACTGATGGATGGATAGATGGATGGATGGATGGACGGATAGATCGATGGACGGACGGATGGCTCTTCAAACCAGTCTTTCCTTTTCTCTTCAGCCTGTCTGTGAAAACAGCGGCTTTCACTTATCATTTACAAAACATCTTTGTAATATTTTCCGTTAGCAACGTCAGACATATGAGGCCTTAGCTTTGAAGGTAGCATAAGTCATTTTAACAAAAGGTTTTCTCTGGGTGCTCCAGTTTTCCTACAAAAACAATAGACAGACAGACAGACAGACAGACAGACATTGTCTGTAATTTTATTTATTAGTAAAATTAAGTAATCCTTCTTCAAATATAAGTTTTCTCTGGGTGCTCCAGTTTCTCTAAAAACACAAGTGACAGACAGACAGACACTGTAATTTGCTCTCTTAGTAAAAT
>NW_022587647.1:296442-338794 GCF_003331165.1 Xiphophorus hellerii | reverse complement strand
AACCATCTCATATGTTTAGGAGCAACAATGCAGGGACAGCACAAAGGAGACAGGAAAAGGAGAGGATAGTGCAACCGGGCTAGAGGCAGGAAGTCAGAGTGAGGGAGAGACAGGAGTGGAGCAACAGGTAAGATAGAGTAACTCATACGAGTAGATACTTCATGAGAGTCCACAAAAAAAGTTGAAAATTTTAATCTTTTGCTTGTAGTAAGTGTAGTTCAGGGGCATTGAGTGACATTGTAACATTTCCTTCTAGGGAGTTCAGACTAGGGACACACAGCTGAGAGACTCTGAAGTCAGTGGACAGAGAACAGAGCCAAATCAGCCACATCCAAAATTCATAGACCCTCAAGCTCTAGCCAACAGAACTTTACATTTCCAAGGAAAGTGGTACAAGGAATTTCCCTGGCTACATTATGATGCAGTGAAAAATGGCATTTTGTGTTTTTATTGCATGGCAATTTACCAGGACAAACTCACACCATTTGGTGCAAAATCCGAACCCGCCTTTATCACTTCTGGATTTAAAAATTGGAAAAAAGCATGCGAAAAATTTAAAGCACATGAAAATAGTCACACACATTGTCATGCTGTTTCTGTGACTGCACAAGAAAGTCATCCTATAAATGCCCAATTATCCAGTGCTTTGGCAACTCAGCAAGGTGACAATAGGCACTGTCTGGAGAAAATTGTGAGCTCCATAAAATATTTGGTACGGCAGGGACAAGCTTTGAGAGGGCATGACGATGATGACAGCAATTTGTATCAACTGTTAAAAAATCTGGCAGAAGATGATGCCCTTTTGGCTAAGTGGTTGCTGAGGTCTCAGAAAGAATACCTAAGTCCACAGATACAGAATGAAATCTTGTGTTCTATGAGCAATAGTATTGTCAGTGAAATAGCAGATACAATCAGAAACCTACCAATTTTTGAGTTTGCAATTATTATGGATGGAACACAGGACTTTCTGGGAAAGAACAAGAAAGCATTTGTCTGCGATACATTGACAGTGACATGAAGCCCCATGAAGAGTTTATTGGCTTGTACTCAGTTTCTGAAACAACAGGAAAAAGCCTTGCTGCTGTTGTTAAAGATGTGCTGCTCAGATTAAACTTACCAATGCATGGTTTACGAGGTCAAACTTATGATGGAGCAGCCAATATGTCTGGGAAGCATGCAGGTGCACAGGCACTGATAAAGCAAGAGCAGCCACTAGCACTTTTTGTTCATTGTGGAGCACACTGCACTAATTTAATTGCACAGAAAGCTTGCTTAGCCTCAGTTCTGATCGGAGACGCATTGGATTGGGTGAACCAGCTTGGAGTTTTTCTCTCAGTCAGGGAAGTTTAAGGCAATCCATGCAGCAACAGCACATACAGAGAATCCATCGTGCACTGCAATAAAACCCCTCTGCCCCACAAGATGGGCAGTACGGAGCAAAGCAATCAGAGATGTTTTGTCACAGTATGGGTCAGTGCTGGCTAGCTTGCAGGAGATGGCTTCTGGTGCCTCAAACACAGCATCCACTGCTAATGGACTGCTGGGGCAGTTTAGGAAAGGTAAAACAGTTTTGGGTCTCATCCTTGCCTCACCTGTGATTGATGAGCTTGAATGCCTGAGCATCTCTTTCCAGAAGAGAACTCAAACCATTGCTGGAATGAGGACTGCTGTGAAAGTTGTTCAGACTTCACTTAAGGCTAAAAGAAATCAAGAAAGTTTCAACACTCTGTTTGAAAAGGCGATGGCTGAGGTTCAGTCTTTGGGTGTTAAACCCATCACAGTTACACAGAGAAGGCCACCCCCAAAACGCTTCACTGAAGGAGCTAAGACACATCAACCTGAATGTGCCAATGACCACTACAGAGGTGAATTCTTTAAAGTATTGGATGTTGTAGATGCACAGCTCACTGGGCTATTTAACCAGGATGACTTGCTGACTTTGCAAAAGTTGGAAGAGACACTTCTCAGTGGAACGATTGATGCTGCAGTCATTGGGAAATACCCAGAGTTGAATAGAGAGTTACTTTCAGTGCAACTTCCTATGTTTAGACTGAACTACTCATTTAGCAACAGCGCAGAAGCTGCAGGGATCATTGGTGGACTGCCTGGAGAGGTCCGTAGACTTTTTGGGCAAGTGGAAACTCTGGTTAGGTTGCTTTTGGTGGTCTCCGTTTCATCCTCTGAGGCAGAGAGAAGTTTCAGTGCGCTTCGTAGACTCAAAACGTGGCTCCGGTCTACAATGACTCAAAACAGGCTTAATCATGTTGCTGTCTGTCATGTACATAAAGATAAACTTGATTTACTGGACAAGAAGTCAGTTTGCAAGCAATTTGTGGCTGCAAATGAAAGGCGGAAAAAACATTTTGGCTCTTTTGCCTAAGCCAGTGTTTGCCATCCTTTTATGTTTCCGGCACATTTTTGGCGAATTATAAATGCATGGCTGTAAAGTGCAATTGTTCAGAAGCACAGAGGTGTTGATCTCTACCTAGGGTTATGTGGCCTATAATCTCTGTGCTAACTGCTTTTCCAACAGTTAAAGCACACTGTAATCAGTGAGTTAAAAAGCTTGTCTATTAAATGTGTATTTATTGTTGGTAAATATTTCTTCATTTTTGATTTGGTTTAATTAGTCATACAGTTCGACAAACTGAATAAGCATATTTTGATTGATTTTCTTTTCTTCTTTTACTTAATGTTAAAAGTGTGAATAATTTGTTCACTACATTGTCTGTGAGGGCTCTTTCATCTCAGAATTTTGTTTAATCAAAGAGATGGTTCTATGGTCAGTCAACCTATATAAATTCATTTTTGACCATTATTGCAAGTTTGACAAAATAAAACATATCAAACTTTGCACTTGTGTGGCCTACTGAATTGTTTTTAATCCAACTGAAATATTTGATTTTCTAGTGTGTATGCGGACACTAAATATGCCAAGGGCTGAAGCCCTTGAAAGACATCTCCCTTTGCTTAATAAAAGACTCCAGTCATTTTGTTTGGTGATATGCTCACATCTTATGAACAAATGCATTATGTAAATTTTAAATGCATTATTTTTGCAAGACACAATTTATAAAGGAATAAAGTAAAAGATTAAATAGCCTTTTTTTAAAGTAGCGTACTTAAGATATATTTCTGTTGAATATTTACGAATCTCAGATTTCCGACATGTGTCCCCCCCAATTGTAAACTTATTCCTACGCCCCTGCTCTGCGGGAGTGACAAGTGCATTTTTGAACTAATTTTAAGGTGCTTTAATTGCTTTTTGAAAGTATTAATTAGTCATAGTCAAAATCCTCTGACTATGACGATTCAGGTCACATGAGAAGGATTTTTGTGACTCTTTCATGTAAAAACCTAAACTAAATGTTGAATTAGATATGCTCACTATGATATTCATCTTTAGAACATTTATAATTTTTTTGAAGCTTTATTTTTGTTTGGTTTTGTTGCATTTTTAATATGATCTAAGCCCTTTTTTTATTTTTGAGTCTTTACAATTTTATAAAACAAAGATTTTTTGTTCAGTTACCGGTAATATTTGTTTTTCTTACAATGAAGTAAAATCTTACAAATTTAGAATTGTAATATTTCTAAATTATTTCCTCTTTACAATACATACTTATTACATACTCTGTTTCCTCAATTTTACAATTTATATATTATTTAGTTGGATTTGCTTAGTATTATTTTACTTTATCTGTAGTAGACTGAACATTTTGTTTGCATAATTAATCTTAAGCTGTTAACCCCATTAAAGCACTTTGCATTTGATTGATTGAATGATAGGTTGCAGCGGTAAAGTTGATATGTTTTCCTTTTTCTTGATTATTATATGAATAATTTCTGGTATTAATTGTAATTTTGCAGCCCACCCACAAGAGGTCCCCACGACCTTTACAAAGCTCCTGGAAGAAAATATTTGGACTCCATAAGACTTTGCAGAGCAAGCACACCTTCGTACCTGTATGTATACGAGCTTCTAACTGCAGTGCTAAGGAAACATGTTTAGCCCTCTTACAGACTTCTTCTGTTTTTGTTTCTGTGTTCCCTTTAAAAATGCGAGAAAAAAAATATCACACTAAGAAAACTTGTGTAAATACAAAATACAGTTTTCAAATTCTGATTTAATTTATGAATGGGAAACAAAACTATCCAAGCCAAGTCAGCTCAATATTAAAAACTAATAGCTCACTAAAGCTAGTACCAGGATTTGATGAGTGTTTGGAGGATTTTTAACATAGAGCTCGGTTGGTTTGGATAACTTTCTTTTCTCAGAACATTTGTCCAGTATTACAGTTTTTCTCAATTACTTTGGTGCATTTCTCAGAACAGAACTGTAATTCTCAAAGCTACTTGCCCAACCTTCGTATTATTGCGTCTCTCATGCACATCAAGAAAAGCAGTTTCTCATTTCTTTCAACCAGTTGAAATGCTTTGATATATCCATGAAAGTGATTATGTACAGTTCTCTACTTTTTCCTACCTTTTCTGTTGCTTATGTCATGTTGACTGAAATGTGTAGTTATCTCTTGAATCATCTCAACCTAAACAACATTTAAGCAAAAGTCTTAACATGCAAAGTTGTAATAATATGTTGGGCATATTTCTATACATTTTCATTAGTCTTTTCTTACTAAGTCTGTCCTGAGTTGGTACATTGCTCCCAGGTGAATCCTGACGTTCTCAAAATGTGTGAGGCATCAGCTCAACCAAAGATCGAGCAATTTTCTGAAGTAGCTCAAAGTTGCATCTCATGAACCATCAACTGTCCGGTATATAGATTATACTGTATAGCTGGAGCACAAGACGATGTTACGTTTCTGACAATGAAAAGACAAGGGACTGGACAGGATACTCTTGTATTGACAACATTACTAATCAGTTTGACTGTCTTATTTGTACTCGATGAAATAAGGACTTGTCTTATTGAGGCTTTGACGTGTTCACTGACACAGATATTTAATTTTGAGAAATGAGCTAAGGATTTTGAGAAAGACATTGGTTTTTGCAGGTAATCCATGGTGTTCTGTTTGTACAAACTGTTTTGAGAAATGTGTTTACCGTTTTGCAAATGTTGAGAATGATTCGAGAAATGCACCGAAGCGACTGAGAAAATCTGTAAAATATCTTTATTGATCTTGTAACAGCACTTTCATACTAAGCAGCATTGTATTCTGCATGGACTAACAAACTATGAAACTGCTTTTTTGTCATTTGGATGATCATGAAACTGACTTTGTGGGCATCTTCTGCATGCCAGTTTTTTTATTCTCTAACGTCACTCTTTGTTTTGCCTTTTCCAGTGATACTAATCTTGCCAGCAGCAGATAAACTTTGCATGACAGAAGTTCAAGGTCCAACACCACTCATGCATCTTTCTCCAGATCGTATCTCAAGGTGTTGTCTCTGTCTCAGCTTGTTTTTGGATATTTTTACTCAAGTCTTTCTTTGTTATTTGCAAACATTTAAATTGCTTCAGATTTGTCCATTTTGGTAGCATGTGTCTTCATCCCCTTCCAGGGTGGGGGAGACACCTTTGGCCGGTGAACCAAGACGTTTGGAGAAGGAGTGTTCCCGACTGGAGCGGGATGTGGAAGAAGGTTCCCGCAGGTTGGCCATGGCCCACAACGAGATCCGGCATTTGAAAGATGAACTGGAGTCTGCTCAGAATTGGTCTCTGCTCGGATCAAACCTCTCTGCTCGCATGCAAATTTTTCTGCTCTCTTGGAAGAAAAAGTACCGTTGCCTGGCAACCTCTCAGCCAATAGAATAAAAGTGTTGTACTGGGTGCGTTTGTTTCCTTCAGTCTGAAATCCTGCTTTCGACTTGTGGCAGTAAAATTCCCCCATATTCTTCCACACTGATATCACTCATGCATGTCTTTATAGACATTTCTTTATGAACTTGTGGGCTGTCATTTTGAAACAATAGAAGGCAAATTGTTCCTACAAAGTTGGAACAATGGGATTGATCAAAATACCTAAGTGTGCAATGAAAACATTGAGAGAGGAGTCTGGGTGCTTGCAAGGGATATGAATATTTCTCCGAGTGCCAGTTTAAAAGTAAAAAACTTTTTTGAGCTTTATATCAAAATATTAATATAATATAGGAGCCAGGTGTGGTGAAGCAGGGAGACACCTAAAAGCTGCAGGACTGAAGTTTGACACCACGGTCTTAAAAAGATAGAAGCCCAATTTCAAGGCATCAAATTAAGTCATGTTTGGTATATACAGCATTTTTACAGCAACTGTAGCTAACACAGTTACTTGATTGTGCTATAAAAGACCCTATGTGCATGGAAAATACAAAAAAAAAAATCCAATATGGGCCTTATCTGAAGCATTCATAATTATTCTAAAATGTCTGATCTGGTCACTTTGTTCCCTGAAAAATTCAGACATGGGAAGATGAACAGGGCCTTTAGCCAGACAGGAAAGCATGATTTGTCCCTCTAAAGAGCCTTCTCCTCTGCTCCGGAGGCTGATCTGCATTCCCACTTGGTGACGTAGGTTTTGGATGCAGCTGCTCGTCCAGAACTCATTGTGTGTGTAGTTTAAATGATATGGCACATTTAAATACTCCTCTGCATTTTAAATCAAATATATTTTTTTTAGCTTGCTACTCCTGTAAGGTTAATATAAATAGTCATAATAATACCGGTATGATGTAAGCTAATTACAAATTATGCTAATTATAGCAGGTATGTTACACACGTAGCGTAACTGAGGAATGATAAAGGACAGTTGTAGTACACTAACGGCAAATTTACAACATAAGGAAAATAATACAGTATAGTTATTATAAATAGCATACTCAGATTAGTAAAATGTGCAACTGAGTTGAATAATTTTAAAAAATGCACAAAATGTGCATATGTCTAGATAGAAAAAAGTGACAGACTATTCACAAAACTCAGAAAAACTTTGCAAATATCAGCTGGAATGTGCAAATACCAGAAGGAAGCAGTGATGTTACAAAGTCTAACAGCTGCTGGAGCTGCAATAATGCTCCTTTGGGCTCCGATGCAGCAATCTGTCACTGAAGGAGCTCTGCAGTTCAGCAGCAGCTTCTTACTTGGGAGTGGGAGACAGTGATGTTACAGCAGCCAGAGTCCTACTGTCTCCCACCACCAAGTCAAGAGGGCATCCTAGGACAGAGCCTGCCGTGAGCCCCTCCCACGTCCCCGAGCTCAGACAGGTGGTCAGTCCCACTGATTCAGAAAACCTCACCTGCACACAGAGACCCCACCTTCAGGAATTAATGTTAAATGTTTTCCATGTGTTGCTTTTCTTCTCTGAAAAACACACCAGCAATAAATCTCAGGCTCTGGAAGGAGTGAAGGGATTACTTCAATCCACAAGGGGGCGTCCTAAACTGTCTTACACTAAAGACTGAGCATGAAAGAGAATTTAACCCAACCATAGATATTGTTTTAGCATAATGTAGAAAATATATCAGTTAAACACAGAAAATTTACATTTTAACTCTATTTATGGTTTATGGTAGTATAAAAATATAATAAATAAGCTATTTGAGAGCTTATATTCTGTATTGCTCAATGAACTGAGAGACTGCTATGATTTTTCTCCTCCATGTACGGGAAGCACTGTGCTGCCATGGCAGAAAGTTATTAGGCGGTGTAGCCACACTGAACTGTTGTCTTGCCTGTTAATACACAATTTGATCGCTTCTAACACTGACGCTGTGTGCAAGAAGGGGATGAGCAGACTCTATTTTTTAAGGAAGCTGAGCTAGATCCTTCAATGTGTGCAGCAAGATGTTGGAGACCTTTTATCACAGTGTTTGTTGCCGGGTGCCATCTTCTTTGCTGCTGTGTGTTGGGGAAGCAGCATCAGAGCCAGCGACTCTAATAGACTGGACAAAATCATCAGGAAAGCTGGCTCTGTACTGGGACTAAGGCTGGAGTCCCTGGAAACTGTGGTGGAGAGGAGGACACTGAAGAAGGTTCTGTCTATTATGGACAATAAACAGCACCCTCTCCACCACATAGTGGACAGACAGAGGAGCACCTTCTCACATAGGCTGCTCCAGCTATGCTGTCGTAGGGACAGATACAGGAAATCCTTCCTGCCACATGCCATCTCACTGTACAATAAAAGCTAAATCATTGTTCTGCACTAATCAGTCCAATTTTTGCACAACTGAACTGTGGCACACTTGCTGTACATATAATTACATATACATATCTGCATTTTTTTGAATCTTTGCAAGGACTGCTCTTAAGTTGTTTCTTATATTAACAGCATTTCATATTTTTATTTTATTTTTTATTTTATCTACAACTACTACTCAGTGGTAGTTGTTATTGTGTCTTAGTATTGTGTCTCTATGCTGTAACTGCGAAGTAATTTCCCTGCTGGGATGAATAAAGTACTTCTATTCTATGTTGTTTATGCAACCTCTGCACGTTATCAGTTCAGCTTACTGCTACTTTAAGTTGAATGTTTTTTTCAAAACACATTAGAGAAAATTGACAAGTGGAGGAAAATTCTGTTTTATTTTGCAGTTTCACAACTTTCCTTAAATAAATGGTTAATAGTTAAGTAAGGGACTTGAAAGATAATAAATATGGTTGAAACTAAACGATTTTTGACAAAAAAGTTGATCTGACAGGTGGTTTCACTGAAGGCCAAGCGTCTCTGTTCTGTAGAGATCGCAGTTGAAGTTGGTAGTAATCTGCACAGCTCTGGATTCTGACTTTATTAAAATAAACTTTTAATAAAGTTTATTTAGTTCAGAAATATCAAGATGACAAAAAGTTCATAATTTACATTTAAATTAAATCCAAGCTGAACATTTAATTAAGATCTGTTGAGTTATATTTGCAAAAAATAATCAAAGATAAAGAAGAATTTATTTTACAAAACATTACTTACATTTTTTAAATAAGCAATTTGTGAATAAACTTATATTATTTAAAGATGGATCAAAAGACAGATCTATGAACAGTGAAGAGTTTTAATAAATTAATGGCACACTTAAATAATTATTACATAAGTTATTTATTATCATTTGACACTCTTCACTCTCCATAAGAGTCAGGACATACTGGAGCAGCAGTTTGGTATTTAGCTTTGAAAATATAAAAAGCACATTTATCCCTCTTATAGTTTTAGGGTTTGTCTAATTTTTTCTAAAAATGTATTAGTTCTTAGAAAAATGTACATTTTGAAAACTTAAAAAAAATCAGTCCTACATTATGAAAAATAAATGTTACATTGTTCTGTTTCTCTAAATTATTCTACAAATATATTAGCGATAGATTATGAGTAAAACATAAAGTGCTATTAACATGAGTTTTATTAGAGGTTTAAATTTGCACTGTTTCCTTTGCAGTTGGGCAGGTTTTATAGGTTTAGTTTTACCTTGTGTTTGCGCTGGAAAAATTTAAAATCTGGCAACAGTGGCGAATGGCGCCATTTTTTGTTATCAATGAGCGTGACGCGCATGCGCCATATAGGATATATAAAGATGACGCAGTTTCTACATGAGCGTTTTTAAAAAAAAAAAAAAAAAAAAGATCCTGCTAGCACTTGACTCCACGGACACGGAACTGTCAGTCTGACATTCATGAATTTGGGGACGTGGATTTAAAAAATGTTCTCTGATCTCCCAACACGCGGAATCCGAGTGGACGCCAGCCTAAAGACTGAAATGTTTGTGGATCCGACTGAAATCGTGTCGGTGTTCGACGAGGACTAGTTTGGCGTCTTGTACTTGAAAGTAGGCCAACGAGCAGGCCGCAGTGACGCCAAGCAGGCCGCAGTGACGCCAAGTTTGAAATCGCTGCGTTGGTTATTCGGTAAGTTATTTTTCGGAAACCTTATTCTAAGTTTTTGTCTTTTACCACCGAAGACGTTGGTGAAGTAATTTTTTGTGTCCAAACAGAGCAGCACACAAGGAGAGACCTGACCGCGGCCTCTCAGCGGCGGTTTGTTTGGTTGTTGGCGTCCCTGAAACATCTGAGATAAAATGGCAGCTGGAGCTGCCAGCTGATCGATTATGGACATCGAGGCCTACTTGACCTGCGAGGAGGCTGCAGTGACGGCAAGTAGGCTGCTGGAGTGCCATGTTTGAAATCGCTGCGTTGGTTATTCGGTAAGTTATATTTCGGAAACCTTACTTTTAGTTTTTGTCTTTTTCCATCGACGACAGGCTCGGCTACAGACGAGTTTAACAGGGGGGCTAAGCTACGGCAAGCCGTTTCAACTTAAATTCGGTTTTGCCGCCCTTACGTTCCAGATATCTCAAATTGTTTTATGACTAGACGTTTTAGCGATTTAAGATATCTCTAATTATATTTTGACTTAATAAAATACCTATTTGATATATCTCTAATTACATTCTGACAAGTCGAAATGACGTCAGATTTATCATAGAGTTGTATGGAGACTTCAATTCAAGATATCTACAATGAATTACTAACTATCTGAAATGCACACTTCAGATATCTACAATCAAATTATGACTAATCATAAAGTAAATTCGAGATATCTCGAATTTAGTTTTGATTAGTCATAATTCTAATTAAAGATATCTCGAATGACAACAACATTCGAGATATCTTACATTTATTTTTGGATAGGAATATGTAGTTTTGACTAGTGAAAACTAAATTATAGATATCTTAAAAGCAAATAATTGCTAGACAAAACTAAATTAAAGATATCTTAATTGTAATTTTGACTAGTCAAAATTCTTTTTAAGATATCTCTGAATGATTTGGAGATATCTTGAATTACACAGCTTTTCTATTTAAGATATCTTAAATTAACATTCTGACTAGTCAGAATGACATTAACTGATATCTTGAATAATATTATGTGTAGTCAAAACGACCCTGACTTACGTGGCAATTTGAAAGTTCAATAAAGCAATGACAAATAGAAGAAAAAAAAAATAGAAAAAAACATTTCATATGTTGAAAATGCTTTGACAATAGCAATTTTAGCTTTTCAAAGCAGTTTTTAAGTGCATTTCGGTTTGTCGGAAACGAAATAAACAGGAAATTCTTTGCAGATTTGAGAAGCAGTCTTATAGTTGATGAAGTTTTGAGTTCTCTGCATATCCAACATGGCCGAGCTCTTTCTATGTTGTGGCATTTATCGACAATTTTGTGCAGGAAACATAAAATTCTGCAGGCAACTGTTTGGACAGCAGCAAAGGGGCTTTCACGCAATTCTTAATTCAGATTCTAAAATTGTAATTTTGACTAGTCATAATTAAGTTAAAGATATCTTAAATTGTAATTAATGACGGAACCAGTGTCGTAATTTGAGATATCTTGAAAGGAATTTTGACTCGTCAAAATGTAATTGAAGATATCTCGAATTATTATTCTTACTAGTCAGAATGTAAATGCAGATATCTTAAGTTACCGCTCCAGATAGTCAAAATGTAGTTTTGTCTAGTCAAAATGCATTTTTAGATATCTAGAACGTAATTACGGATAGTCAGAAGAAACCGAATTTATGTTAAAACGGCTTGCCATATATCATCGGCTTATTCTGTGGGTGTAAAATGAATCTACTTAGCAATAATATCACTCAAGTAAAAGAAAAAGGTACAGTGCAATAAAACTGCTCCAAGTACCTTTCCTTCCCCCCCGCCCCAAAAAAAAGCTACTCGAATGTAACAAGTACTTCCCACTTTTGAACATAAACAACACCAGTAGCCTACAGGCTGCTTGTTAACAAGCTTAAGGTGCTGTGTTGGTATTAGCTTGTCATCTCTTAGCTAACATTACCTGCATCCAACAGCATTACTCAACTTAGTCGGTTAGTTTGAGGGGAAAACCGTGCAAAGGTCTTTGCATTTTGCTGGTTTGCTGCCATGATTCTAACACACGTGTGCAGCTCTGCACAGCAGCAGCAGGTCGAGATCTCCTGGAGCTGCAGGCCGCAGGATGCAGAGGTAATGTTCACACTGTAATCCACCATTTCTTATTTACAGGTTTTCAGCTCCTTGTTTTCCATCTGGAGAGGATCAACTGGAACCTGTTCAGTGTTTAAATTTGTTTTTAAACCCATTTTCCCTCCTAGACTAAGCAACTGGTGGACTTTTTGTTGCAAATAACATTTTTTTCTTCTCAGATGAAGCCACCACAGGAGCTTCTACTACAACTAACTCCCTTTTCTCCTATAGAAACACTCCTGAAGCAGCTCTTTTTTTTCTGTCTCTCTTTATTCTTCCTGTTAAAGGGAAGTCTTTCTTTTGGAAAGTGTTAAGCTTAAGCTTTTATAACTTTTAGCCAATGTTTGATGGCCGTTTTTTTTTTTTTGAAATCTTCCTGTTAACGGGAAGATTTTTCTCCCCTGTCACCACATGCATCCGCAGTATCTATGGTGGTGAATGATAGTTTTGAGGTCATGGTTGAGAATTTAAGGCCTTCTCAGCACCACACGGTATGTGGACCGGGAAGCTATGGTATGTGGACCGGGAAGATATGGTATATGGACCGGGAAGATATGGAAGCCAATCAACAGTTTTTGTTGAGATGGAACGACGACTCAAGACGCCAGAAGGCCTCGGACTGAAAGGTAGGTAGGAGTGTGAATACAACGCCAGGAAATGTGGTTTGGTACTCAAGGCTATGAAGTCATCGGATGAGTTTAAGGTATTTAGTTACAAATGAGTACAACGAAGGGGTTGATCTATTCCAGGCACAATGCTCCACTCATGAAAACACTGTAGGCTATGTTAACTTTTGATCTTGGTTACAAAAGGGGTTACCCTTGGTAACAAAAGGTTGTGTGTTCGGGGTTTTTCACATACAGTTCGGTCGAGTGTGTGAAAACAAACCCTACAGACGGGTAAAGCGTTAGTTACCTTTCGGGCGGGTTTGTGTGAAAACGAACTCTCCCGACGAGTAAAGGGTTGGTTGCCTTTCGGTCGGGTTTGTGTGAAAACGAACTCTCCCGACGGGTAAAGGGTTGGTTAACTTTCGGTGGGGTTTGTGTGAAAACGAACTCTCCGACGGGTAAAGGGTTGGTTGCCTTTCGGTCGGGTTTGTGTGAAAACGAACTCTCCCGACGGGTAAAGGGTTGGTTACCTTTCGGTGGGGTTTTGTGTGAAAACGAACTCTCCCGACGGGTAAAGGTTGGTTACCTTTCGGTGGGGTTTGTGTGAAAACGAACTCTCCCGACGGGTAAGGGTTTGGTTATCTTTCGGTCGGGTTTGTGTGAAAACGAACTCTCCCGACGGGTAAAGGGGTGGTTACCTTTCGGTGGGGTTTGTGTGAAACGAACTCTCCCGACGGGTAAAGGGTTGGTTACCTTTCGGTGGGGTTTGTGTGAAAACGAACTCTCCCGACGGGTAAGGGTTGGTTACCTTTCGGTGGGGTTTGTGTGAAAACAAAACTCTCCCGACGGGTAAAGGGTTGGTTACCTTTCGGTGGGGTTTGTGTGAAAACAAACTCTCCCGAGGGGTAAGGGTTGGTTACCTTTCGGTCGGGTTTGTGTGAAAACGAACTCTCCCGACGGGTAAAGGGTTGGTTGCCTTTCGGTGGGGTTTGTGTGAAAACGAACTCTCCCGACGGGTAAGGGTTGGTTGCCTTTCGGTGGGGTTTGTGTGAAAACGAACTCTCCCGACGGGTAAGGGTTGGTTACCTTTCGGTCGGGTTTGTGTGAAAACAAACTCTCCCGACGGGTAAGGGTTGGTTACCTTTCGGTCGGGTTTGTGTGAAAACGAACCCGGCCGACAGGTAAATGCTTGAAAAACTATTGCAGTGACAACAAAAATCCCAGCGACTGATGGGGGAGAAAAGTCCTCAAGTGACCCATCCACTCCCCGACTGCTCCCAACAATGGCCGACGGAAAAGGCCTTCGTCTCCCCCACTGCTGATGGATGACCTCAGTGACCCTGCCATCGAGCTCAGATATCTTCTTCAAGAAATGCTGCAGGTATTTTGCTGTTATTAGAGAGGTATTTTGAGTATTTGAAAATGATGACTTCAGAGAACGGGTTTTGACCTTAAACTTGCACCTGTCTTGTTGTCCTTTTGTCCTTTAGGAATCTCCTGGATCATCTAGTTTTTCGTCTCGGATTCGCCCTCATCGGATCCCCATCATCCAACAGAAAAGGCCCTCGTCTCCTCCTCCAACCCCTGCTGATGGATGACATTAATTATCCTATCATCAGTGTCGGCAATCTTCCTCAAGAAATACTGCAGGTATTTTTGCTGTTTGATATTTACAAGTGTGAGTTTGAAAAGTGACTATTCATTGAGTTGCTAAGAGTTAAACCTGCACCTGTCCTGTTGTTGTCCTTCAGCAACCCTCCTGGATCATTGCCCCAACAACAACGAAAAAGAACCTTAATGCCACCTGGGTGATGGATGACCTCAGTGACCCTGCCATTGGGCTCAGATGTCTTCCACAAGAAATGCTGCAGGTATTTTGCTGTTTGATATTTACAAGTGTGAGTTTTGAAAAGTGACTATTCATTGAGTTGCTAAAGAGTTAAACCTGCACCTGTCCTGTTGTTGTCCGGTTGTCGTTCAGAAATCCACCTGGATCGTCTTTTTTTTTTTCTCTTGGATTTTGTACTTCATTGCCCCCACCATCGACAGACAGAAGAAATAACTGAACTTGAAACGCTTATCAAAACGACTTCAGTTTATCTTTTTTTTTTTTTTTTTCTTCCAAAAACTGGATAAGTTTTCAGTCTGGTACTTTGGCCTTCTCTAGCCATTCTCTTTTTTTATGAACAATTTTGTTTAGTTTTATTTATTTTAGATATGTTAAATGTTAGAATTTAATGTATATTGATGTTTGAGGGTGTGTTTTTGCATCATTTTAGCGTTACCATGGTTATGGCATTTATTATGAGTAGGCTTAGACTGGTTTATTGTGATCTGTCTGTATTTATGCTTTTTGTCATTTTCTTTTATATAATTTATTTCAACTGCTTTTGTTTTCTCAGTTATTTTTCTTTCCATAGGAGCTACACCTGGTCTCCTGTTCTGACTAGCTGTGGTTGCTTCCTGGAAAAGGTCATTGGCTGACATGATGCTGCCATCACCTAACCGTTCTCCCTCTCCTCTTCATTTCCACGAACATGGAAAGTTCTCCTGATCAGTTGACCTGTTGTTGTGTCTCTGCTCTGTCTTCTCTCAGCTCCAGTCAGTCATGGCAGATGGCTGCTGATACTGAGCTCGGTTCTGGTTCTGTTGAAGATTTCTTCCTGTTGGAGGGGAGTTCTTCTGCTGCACTGTCGCTACATGCATGCTCTGTGTTAGGGACTGCTGTAAAGTCAACAACTCAACACAAGCGGTTTGCTGTCGCCCCCTGCTGGTCAGATGGAGTGAATGCTGTAAGTAACGACTCCATACAATTTGCTGAGTTTAGTTTGGTACAAACTTTTTAGACTACTTTAATAATCAACTGAGCTTATAGCATTAGCAATATGAATACATGTGATTGAAGTAAAATTACTTCAAAGTGCATTGAGATGACATTTGTTGTGAATTAGCAATATATAAAATTGAACTTTCAAACTAATAAATGAGCCCCAAAAATAAACAATATAAAAAAACAAAAACCCCAACAACCAATACAAGAAAGTTCAAAACCCCCAAAATAGATACCAAAACATTCAAAACCCCCCCAAAAATAACAAACATTCAAAACACCAAAATAGATACCAAAACATTCAAAACCCCCAAAATAGATACCAAAACATTAAAAGCTTATAATTATAACGCTAATTCACAACGATGTTGTTGTTGAGGCATTTTATAAAAAGTCATTTCAATTTAGTCAGATTACTATTGATCCAAGTTATCAATTCATTAGGTTCACTTAATTATAAAGTAGTTTAAAAAGTTTGTACCAAATAAAACCCAACAGACTGTATGGATTCGTTACTTACAGCATTCACTCCATCTGACCAGCAGGGGGCGACAGCAAATCGCTTGTGTTGAGTTGTTGACTTTACAGCAGTCCCTAACACAGAGCATGCATGTAGCGACAGTGCAGCAGAAGAACTCGCTCTACCAGGAAGAAATCTTCAGCAGAACCAGAACCGAGCTCAGTACCAGCAGCCACCTGCTATGACCGACTGGAGGTGAGAGAAGACAGAGCAGAGACACAACAACAGGTCAACTGATTAGGAGAACTTTCCATGTTCGTGGAAATGAAAAGGAGAGGGAGAACGGTTAGGTGATGGCAGCATCATGTCAGCCAATGACCTTTTCCAGGAAGCAACCACAGCTAGTCAGAACACCAGACCAGGTGTAGCTTCTGTGGAGAGAAAAATAACTGAGAAAACAAAAAGCTAAGTTTCTAACTAAGTTTTTTAGTTAGAAAAGGTTTAGTTTCTAACTAAACTTGTTGTTTAGTTAGAAACACAAGAGCGCCACCTTCTGGCCTCTCTACAGATCAGTTCAGGTCAGAGAATGGAACTGTTTCTGTCTTTGTTTTTCCCCTCCGTGGGCTGCCACCTTATCGTGGTGGAGGGGTTTGAGTGTCCCAGTGATCCTAGGGCTGTCGGAGGCTTCATGCATCTATTTGGGTTGGGTCTGCCGGGGCAAACGGTCCTAGGTGAGGGATCTGACCAAGAGCAGCCCAAAGATTGCTTAGAAATATAGATACAGTGTTCCTATTTAGAGATGACGATATAGACAGGGTTCCCGCTTACCACCAGAGCTATAGACTGAAGTCAGTTTCTCCAAGTGTTTTATCACCCTGGCGGGGCCACCAGGCTTTATTTTCCCTCCCCCCTCACCAAGCTTTGGGTTGTTATTTTAGATGGGGATTTTCTCCACCAGTGATGGTAAAGACAGATTAAAGTAAAGGTTTATAGTTAAGACATTGAACTGACTGAGGAGTTGTGAACCAATTGTGCCGTCCCATCAGTTTTCCGTTGGCTTCACATGCTGTTATTTCTGAGTTTTGATTCCTGATCCTGCACCTCAGACTTTCTGTAACTTGACATTTATAACCGAAACACGCAGCAGACCGCTGATGTAAGAGCAGCTCTTCCACTGGACTCAGCAGGTTTTCTGTAGGAAACCCTGAAAGTTTTCCCAGCTGTCGCTTCCTGATTGTTGACTTGAAACTTTCTTGGCAATCTTTCTTAAGGAATGCTGCAGGTATTCTGCTGTTTATTTAAGTAATATTTAGAAGTTAGTTTTTGAAAAGTGGTGATTATATTCTGAGTCGTTAAAGGGCTTGACCTAGAACCTGCACCTGTCCTGTTGTCGCCTTCCTGTCCTCAATTTCCATTTGCTTGATTTGTTTCTCTGTTTCTACCAAAAACTGGACGAATAAAGTCTTCAATCTGGTGTTTTGTTAACAAAATTGTTCTTTTAAAACAAGGTTTAATTGAGACCATGCACTTTATAATTCCTTTTATTTTGTAGATTCTGTTTATGTATTTAGGATATTCTAAATGTCTTCCAGTTCCAGTGTTAAATGTTCATTAGAATTTAAAGTTTGAGATGAAGAGGACTTTTTCCCTTCAGTCTTCCACTCAGAAGCTTCTTTCTTCTCAGTTTGGTTTTTAAAGTTTTATCTTTGGGGCTTCCGGTTTGCCATGCGGACAGGTTAGACGTAGCAACGGACTGCTCCGGAAAAATCCAGACTTTTAACTAAATTCACCCCACAGAAAACTAATTCTACGCCGCCTATCAATACAAAAAACATTCTTGGCAAGTATTTTTGATTATTTGCGCACTAGAGATGGCCTGTAAGAGCGCGAAAGGAAGTAAGAAGGAGGACGCTAGCTTAACGCTAGAGGCTATCACCGCACTTTTTCAGCAGCATGGTGAGGATCTGAAATCTGAGTTCAAGTCTTCTGTCAAGATGCTGAGCTCCAAGCTAGACCAGGTGCGGCAGGCCCTGGAGGAACAGGCAGAGCGTATCTCTTCCTTGGAGCTCGCAACAGAGGATCTGGGCCAGCGAGTGGCTAGTCTCGAAGACTCATGTGCTGCTCTCCGTGAAGACAACGCTAAGCTAAAAGATAAAGTGACTGACCTAGAGAGCCGCAGCAGACGGCAGAATATTCGCATCCTCGGTCTGCCCGAAGACACTG
Organism: Xiphophorus hellerii; assembly: GCF_003331165.1. Classification (NCBI taxonomy): domain Eukaryota; kingdom Metazoa; phylum Chordata; class Actinopteri; order Cyprinodontiformes; family Poeciliidae; genus Xiphophorus; species Xiphophorus hellerii. The sequence goes on along the minus strand of NW_022587647.1, from coordinate 320,736 downwards.
AAAGTGGGCGCCCTACTCAGTTTTTTTCCAACCTTCTCTGTGAGCTATTTGGGAAAGAGGTGCTCCCATCTCCACCAGAGCTCGATAGAGCGCACCGTTCTCTGGCAGCCAAACGGCCCGCAGGACGTCCTCCCCGCCCGGTGATCCTTCGCCTGCATCGATACCTGACTAAAGATCTCATCATTCGGGAAGCCAGGAGGAGAGGAAAGCTCGACTACAAAGGTGCGTCTCTCCGTATTGTGGAGGACTACAGTCCAGACGTCCTGGCCCAGCGCGCAGAGTATAAGGGCATCATGGCGGAGCTCTACAAACGGGGCTTGAAGCCGGCTCTTCTCTTCCCAGCCCGTCTCCGCATTACGCAATCCAGCGGTGCCAGAAAATTTTTAGGTTCTGTGGAAGAGGCTCAACAGTTCATCAAGAGGCTTCCAAAACCACAGGAAGACCAATAAAGGAGCAACGTTTTGCCGAGGGCTTTCTTCAGAAACACAGGCAGGCTGCTTTTCCTCAGGACGCAGTAGGTACTGTAAAAATAGACTTGTCATATTGCCGTATTTCCAATGGACTTTTTCTGGCCATCCTTTTGGCTGGTATTGGACTTAATGAATGGAAGGGTAGCTCTATCATTCCATTTCTTGTGGTTGCCTCAATTTGTATTGCAATACTACTTTCCTATGGTGTTTACGACAACCAGTAAACTATGTCTCAAAATCTATATCAATGTGGGGGGGTCTATACCTACTTCATACCCACTAGGAGCAGTGGTTAGTTTGCTATAGAAAGTTCAGTTTTTTTTATTCCAAGGTTATTGGTTACTGGAAGATTGGATCTCTAAGAATGTTAATTTTGAAGAGCTTGCTGCTACATTGTTATTTTTTGTTTAGCAGCTGTTTATGTTTGGGGGAGGTTTTGGGGGGGAGGCTAAGGTCACTGCCAGGGGTCCTGCAAGGTACTGCAACCTCTCTTCACCTCTTTTGTTCCAATCTCTGCCTGCCATACTGCTATCGTACTTATCAAAGTAGGATAACATGTACACTCTGAAATCGTATGAGTCAGTATGTAAATTTTTTAAGTTGGAATGTCAAAGGCTTAAACCACCCAGTGAAGAGAAGGAAGGTTTTTTCCCATATTAAACGATTTAATACAGATGTGGTGTTTCTGCAGGAGACTCACATCAGGACCTTGGACGGGGGTCGTCTCCTGGCTTGCTGGAAGGGACAATGTTTTCACTCCCATTTTCAGGTTAAGGCACGAGGGGTTTCTATACTGATCAGCCAGAATACTCCGTTTGAGGCCGATAATGTGGTGGCTGATGAACATGGCAGGTTTATTATTGTAAGTGGGAAACTGCATGGCACTCTGGTCGCCCTGGTCAATGTTTATGCTCCTAATACAGATGATGAGAATTTTTTTAAACAACTATTCTCTTTCCTACCTGACCTCAATAAATACTCACTGGTCCTGGGGGGTGATTTCAACTGTTGGTTGGACCCAGCTTTGGACCGCTCATCCCTTAAAAGTAATGCCATAAGCAAATCTGCATCAGTCATCCAAACCTTTTTATCTGAGTACGGGCTGTGTGATGTGTGGCGTACTTTAAATACTGACAAGAGGGAGTACTCATACTTTTCACATGTACACAAAACTTACTCAAGAATTGATTATTTATTACAGATTCTAAATGGCTGCAGCAGATCCGTTCCTGTGACTATCATAGCATAGTTATCTCAGACCACGCCCCACTCACTTTGTCCCTGTCCCTTCCTCACCTCCCCCTAAGAACTGGATCATGGCGTTTCAATTCAACCCTACTGTCTGATGAAAACTTTGTAAAGTTTATTCAGGATGAGATACGTTTCTTTTTCGCCACTAACTCCTCCCATGAGATCCTCCAGCCTTGTGGTGTGGGATACTTTTAAGGCCTACATTAGAGGCCAGATTATTGCCTACTCAGCCAAAATTAAAAAACAGTCCACCTATGAACAGAACAACCTAATTCAACAAATCAAAGAGGTTGATATAAAATATGCTCTGAATCAGTGTCCTGAACTGTTCAAAAGGCGCGTTGAACTTAAAACAAGGCTTGACCTCTTGACAACACACTCAGCTGAACGCCTGCTCTTACACAACAAATCCAAATTTTATGTGCATGGCGACAAACCCGATAAACTATTAGCGACCATGCTCAAGGGCTCTAGGGCAAGGCAAAATATCTCTAGAATTCGAAAACAAGATGGCAGTATAGTCACAGATCACGGTCAGATTAATGATGCATTCAGGGACTTCTACGAGGAGCTCTACAGCTCACAGTCACAGACCAATTCCAACATGACTGTTGATTTCTTGGCTAAACTTCACATCCCTGTAATTTCACCAGAACTTAAGAACAGGTTAGATGAACCCATCTCCCAGGCAGAAGTCTCCCTAGCAATAGCCTCAATGCAGTCTGGCAAATGCCCAGGACCGGATGGTCTCCCCTCAGAATTTTTCAAACAATTCTCAGACTTACTCTCTGTGGAGCTCAGCTCCACCCTTACTGACTGTTTTAAACAAGAGTCCCTCCCTCAGTCATTTTATGAGGCTTGCATCACTCTTATTTCAAAAAAGGGCAAAGATCCAGTGGAATGCACCTCATACAGACCTATCTCCCTTCTAAATACAGATGTCAAAATCTTAGCCAAAATTCTTGCCCGTAGACTTGAAACTGTTTTACCATCGGTTATTTCAAAAGACCAAACAGGCTTCATTAAAGGTCGGCACTCATATTTCAATGTTAGAAGGTTGCTTAATATCATTTATTCCAGCGCCTCAGATTCAGATGAGTGTGTTGTCTCTCTGGACGCTGAAAAAGCCTTTGACCGGGTTGAGTTTGACTATCTTTTTGCGGTCCTTAGTAGATTTGGCTTTGGAGGAAACTTCATTTCATGGATTAAACTATTATACCAGCAACCGTCTGCCACAGTTCGTACCAATTTTCAGACCTCAAAACCTTTTAAATTACAAAGAGGCACCCGTCAGGGCTGTCCTCTTAGTCCCCTGCTTTTTGATCTGGCCATAGAGCCCCTCGCCATTGCACTTAAAACCAGTAAAGAGATTTCCGGCATTTGGAGGAATGATATGGAACATAAAGTGTCGCTTTATGCAGATGACCTTCTACTTTTTGTTTCCAAACCATCAACCTCATTGCCTTTTGCTCTCGACACTATTTAGCCAATTTGGTCAGATTTCTGGGTATAAGCTGAACCTCACCAAAAGTGAGCTTCTCCCAATAGGTAATAAAGCCAATATGTCAGATTTAGCCAATCTGCCGTTCAGAATTGAAAGACAAAAATTCACATACCTTGGTGTCACAGTGACAAAAAAACATAAAAACCTGTTCAAAGAGAATCTGATTCAACTGTTGAACCAAGTGAAGGGATCCCTCACAAAGTGGACGCCCTTTTCCATGTCCCTTGTGGGACGTATCAACTCAATTAAAATGAATATACTGCCCAAATTTTTATACCTCTTTCAGGCATTACCTATTTTTATTCCTAATACTTTTTTTAATGAGCTAGACTCGACTCTCTCGTCCTATATTTGGCAGGGTAAACGCCCAAGGCTTAATAAATTACAACTCCAAAAACCTAAACAGCAGGGGGGGTTTGCCTCCCCCAATTTCCGGTTTTATTATTGGGCCGCCAACCTTAGATGCTCAGTGTTTTGGTATTTCTACTACAACCTGGGTGACTGTCCTGACTGGGTGGCTATGGAGCTGCGCAGTGGTAACAATATATCCATTCCTGCCTTGCTCTGTTCCCCACTTTCACTCTCTTCAGTTAGCGCTATTTCAAACCCTGTAGTGAAACACTCACTGAAAATATGGGGCCAATTTAGGAAATACTTTAAACTTCATGACTTTTCCCTCTTAAGTCCAATTGCACTTAACCATTTTTTCAAACCATCTGTTCAGGATGGGGTGTTCCTAGAGTGGCACCGGAGGGGGCTTACTTATTTTAAGGACCTTTTTTTAGAGAAGAATTTGGCATCCTTTGAGGAACTTAGCACTAAATATGGTTTACCTAAATCCCATTTTTTTAGATATTTGCAAACCAGAAACTTTATTCAGTCTCACTTATCAGGCTCAGTTTCTCTGCCAGAGTTTACACTATTGGAAACCGTCCTATTATTGAACCCGACTCGTAAAGGGCTGGTTTCTTGGCTTTATGATAAAATGTTGAGTATGAAAGAGACCTCCTCACCTGAACTTAAAACTTCATGGGAAGAAGATTTGAATATATCTATACCAGATGAGACATGGGACTCTATACTTAAACTGGTGAATACAACGTCTCTGTGTGTGCGCCATTGTCTCATTCAGTTCAAAATAGTACATAGAGCCCATCTCTCCAAAAGCAAACTGTCTCGTTTCTATCCAGAAGTCACCCCATACTGCGACAAATGCAAAACTGCTGTAGCCACACTAGTTCATATGTACTGGTCCTGCCCCGCTCTTGGTCAGTTCTGGACAGATGTTTTTCGTACGATGTCCGGGTTGGCCGGGGTGGTGGTAACACCTGGCCCCCTCTTGGCTCTCTTTGGGTTCAGTGGTGGGGGGTTGCCTTTATCGGCCTCTAAACGGCGGGCCCTGGCATTTTGCTCACTGATAGCGAGGCGCACAGTTCTGACCAGGTGGAAGGGTGCTGCCCCTCCAACTCATAAACAGTGGCTATGTGACCTTATGTCGTGTTTAAAACTGGAAAGGATTAGATGTTCTCTTCAACACGCAACTGGTAAATTTGAAAAAACATGGGGACCCTTTCTTGACTCATTTCAAAACATACAATAATGCTCCAGATTAATTAAGTTAATTAATTTTATTAAAATGTGTTCCGTTTCTGTCAGGGATAGGAATGTAGTGGGTGGACCTACTAGGCAGTGACCTGGGTGGGCTAAATGGGATTACTTTGGAGGGATTATTTTCTCTGTGTGTATTATTTTATGTATGTGTTAGATACACTTCTTTGTACTCACAAACTGTATGTACTAAAGGAAAAAAAAAAAAAACTCAATAAAAAGACAGTGATTAAAAAAAGTTTTATCTTTGAGACTGTGTTCTTGCATTGTTATGCTTTAGCCATTGTATTGGTTGAAAATGGTCTCATTACCGTTTTATCGTTTATGGCAATAACTTCTTGGACAATTTATCATCCAGCAAAACTTATTGTGACGGTTGTCAACATAAATTTTGCTGGACAATAAATTGTCCCAGAAGTTATTGCCATAAACGATAATGTTGTTTTAATACCATTGTCAACTAATATAGTGGCTATGGCACAATGATGCAAAAACACATTCTCAAATATCAATAAACTTTAAATTCTAATGAACATTTAGTACTAGAACCAGAAGACATTTTAAGTGTCCAGAATACATTTAAATGTCTTCTTCCTGTTAGGACCAGAAGAAGAGGACTCTTTCCCTTCGGTCCTCCACTCAGCAGCTTCTTTTTTCTCAGTTGGATTTTTATTTTCCATCACAACAACCTTACAAATGTTGATGAAAATAATTCATGTCTGAGTTCCTGTTTCTCCTTTTTATTTGGGTCTGAGCAGGGAGAGTTTCATCAGGTGTCCCACAGCAGCTTGATAGAATCGGGCTGTGGTACCGTCGGTAATGAGCCGAACGGGTCGGCGGTGTGTCGCTACGACTCGCTCATCTGAGGCGCCACTGGTGGGGGAGATTTGAGATCAAACAGCCTGAAAACGGCCTCACCTGTTGAGTTTGAGTCGCTACGTCACACTGAGCCGATGGACCCTGGAAGAGAGGAGACGCAGCGAGCTTCTCCTGCTGGGCAGATCTGAGAGAAGAAAATGAGGATTTAACTATACCGTCCTCATAAGAAGCTGCCTTCTGACCCAGATGAACTCATCCATCCATGCCTGGTTCCCTTCATCCATCCATCCTGGTTCCCTTCATTCATCCATCCACCCATCCATCCATCCTGGTTCCCTTTCATTCCTGGGAATTCCTTGCTGACCATTTTGATTTCTTTACAGGGATGTTCTCAGTCTTTTAAAATAAAAATGAATAAAGCAGAAAATCCTTGGAGTTTGTCTTTAAATGGGTAAATTGGAGCCAAGCCTTTTTTTTTTAGCCCTGAGCAGATTTTTAAATGGGGACTGTGGAATGGACGAGCTTTAGTTTTATCTTTTATAAGTCAGCTTTATTGACTGTTGAAAACACACGGCATCTCTATAATGGTATTCACCCCGAACCTCACACACAGCGCTTGTGCATCCAAGAGTCTTCTGCAATAACCACAGTTAGAGTAACAAAATAACAGCAACATAAAGTAAGAGTTCTGTATATGATAGGGACCCCGTTACCAACATGTCATCACCAGATGCTTAATCATTCCTATGCTATGTGTGTAAGATACTTACATTTTTTGTAATTGGCTTACCGTACATCATATAGGTGTTATGGCTATTTATTTTAACTTTACAGGAGTAATAAACTGAAAATATACATTTGGATTTTGAAATGCATGGAGGTGTTTAAGTGTGCAATATTATTTAAACTGGCAACACATAGCCCTGTGCACATCATCCCCACCCTGGTGGCAGCTTTATTCTGTGGGCCTGCTTAGCAAAGACAGAAATGCTGGTCAGAGCTGATGGTTAAACAGATGAAAGAGAAACCAGGACTGATGCAGATGCTCGCTTTCCTTCAACAATGAAATAGAACAATGACATATCGGTGTTCAGAACTAAATATAAAAGACTATGGTTGGACCTAGACATTTATATTTATACATGAGCTTCCATCTGAGTCTTTTTGCATGGAAGAATGTGGAAATAATAAAAAAACATAACAGTCTTTTGATGTGCAAAGCCGAATTTGATTAAACTCAGTTCAGAAGAGAGTTTTAAAATATGTTAAGGATTATCATCCACCCCTTTTGGATTCTTGTTTTGTTTTTAGTTAAGTTGTGGAAGAAAAAAAAGGTAGGAGAAATGATCAACACGTCACCCAAACAACTTGACGTACCGAACAGTTTGGTAACCTGTGACGCCTTCAGGGACCACCGGACAAATCACTGCGGTTCAAACTTAATATCGCTCTCTTGCTGTCATTACTACCACAGAACGTGATTATACATACGGTACTTAAAAACAAAAATCATCTACGTTCATTTTTTTAAAAACCCACAAACTTCTTGTAAAAGTGAAATTATCTAATCATTTTTTTTTTTTTATTAAATGTAGCACTTTATTGATGCAACATGTGCTGCTTTTGCTATCAATATCTGTCTTCATGTAACACCAAATCACCAAAACACTTTTAACCCCAGAAATATAATGATTATGAGTTAAAGTACATCCAAATTACATCCACCTCTCCTACTCCTTTCTTCCAGATTCCCAGATAAATGAAGTTGCTAAAATGTTGTACCAGCAGGGTCTCACTGAGCTCATTCACAGCTCCCCCAGTGAGCAGGTGGCGTATCTCCTGGTGGAGAGGGCTTCCCTGCTTGAGATGAATCAGGATCCTGGTGATGGAGACCCAGAGAGTCGACTGAGGACCCACGCAGAACCACTGAACCCCGTCATATGTCGGTTGGTGAAACAGTAGTACTATTATTTTCGTGGTGTGTGGGTTTAATTTTTAAAGTCTTCACAGATAAAAACTGTCAAGGTAAAAAAGTGAGATTTATTGGAGTAGAATGTGTTTTTATCTCAGTCCAGTCCAGTGCTGAGACTCTAATGAATTCTGCTGCACTGGTCTGCAACCTGACCATTATAAACATTTGTCTATAATGCTGATTAAGACCAAAAAGTGAGTTCACACCACTCTGATTCTAAAGTCTCTGCGGGAGTGACAAGTGCATTTTTGAACTAATTTTAAGGTGCTTTAATTGCTTTTTGAAAGTATTAATTAGTCATAGTCAAAATCCTCTGACTATGATGATTCAGGTCACATGAGAAGGATTTTTGTGACTCTTTCATGTAAAAACCTAAACTAAATGTTGAATTAGATATGCTGACTATGATATTCATCTTTAGAACATTTATAATTTTTTTGAAGCTTTATTTTTGTTTGGTTTTGTTGCATTTTTAATATGATCTAAGCCCTTTTTTTATTTTTGAGTCTTTACAATTTTATAAAACAAAGATTTTTTGTTCAGTTACCGGTAATATTTGTTTTTCTTACAATGAAGTAAAATCTTACAAATTTAGAATTGTAATATTTCTAAATTATTTCCTCTTTACAATACATACTTATTACATACTCTGTTTCCTCAATTTTACAATTTATATATTATTTAGTTGGATTTGCTTAGTAATTATTTTTACTTTATCTGTAGTAGACTGAACATTTTGTTTGCATAATTAATCTTAAGCTGTTAACCCCATTAAAGCACTTTGCATTTGATTGATTGAATGATAGGTTGCAGCGGTAAAGTTTATATGTTTTCCTTTTTCTTGATTATTATATGAATAATTTCTGGTATTAATTGTAATTTTGCAGCCCACCCACAAGAGGTCCCCACGACCTTTACAAAGCTCCTGGAAGAAAATATTTGGACTCCATAAGACTTTGCAGAGCAAGCACACCTTCGTACCTGTATGTATACGAGCTTCTAACTGCAGTGCTAAGGAAACATGTTTAGCCCTCTTACAGACTTCTTCTGTTTTTGCTTCTGTGTTCCCTTTAAAAATGCGAGAAAAAAAATATCACACTAAGAAAACTTGTGTAAATACAAAATACAGTTTTCAAATTCTGATTTAATTTATGGATGGGAAACAAAACTATCCAAGCCAAGTCAGCTCAATATTAAAAACTAATAGCTCACTAAAGCTAGTACCAGGTTTTGATGAGTGTTTGGGGGATTTTTAACATAGAGCTCGGTTGGTTTGGATAACTTTCTTTTCTCAGAACATTTGTCCAGTATTACAGTTTTTCTCAATTACTTTGGTGCATTTCTCAGAACAGAACTGTAATTCTCAAAGCTACTTGCCCAACCTTCGTATTATTGCGTCTCTCATGCACATCAAGAAAAGCAGTTTCTCATTTCTTTCAACCAGTTGAAATGCTTTGATATATCCATGAAAGTGATTATGTACAGTTCTCTACTTTTTCCTACCTTTTCTGTTGCTTATGTCATGTTGACTGAAATGTGTAGTTATCTCTTGAATCATCTCAACCTAAACAACATTTAAGCAAAAGTCTTAACATGCAAAGTTGTAATAATATATTGGGCATATTTCTATACATTTTCATTAGTCTTTTCTTACTAAGTCTGTCCTGAGTTGGTACATTGCTCCCAGGTGAATCCTGACGTTCTCAAAATGTGTGAGGCATCAGCTCAACCAAAGATCGAGCAATTTTCTGAAGTAGCTCAAAGTTGCATCTCATGAACCATCAACTGTCCGGTATATAGATTATACTGTATAGCTGGAGCACAAGACGATGTTACGTTTCTGACAATGAAAAGACAAGGGACTGGACAGGATACTCTTGTATTGACAACATTACTAATCAGTTTGACTGTCTTATTTGTACTCGATGAAATAAGGACTTGTCTTATTGAGGCTTTGACGTGTTCACTGACACAGATATTTAATTTTGAGAAATGAGCTAAGGATTTTGAGAAAGACATTGGTTTTTGCAGGTAATCCATGGTGTTCTGTTTGTACAAACTGTTTTGAGAAATGTGTTTACCGTTTTGCAAATGTTGAGAATGATTCGAGAAATGCACCGAAGCGACTGAGAAAATCTGTAAAATATCTTTATTGATCTTGTAACAGCACTTTCATACTAAGCAGCATTGTATTCTGCATGGACTAACAAACTATGAAACTGCTTTTTTGTCATTTGGATGATCATGAAACTGACTTTGTGGGCATCTTCTGCATGCCAGTTTTTTTTATTCTCTAACATCACTCTTTGTTTTGCCTTTTCCAGTGATACTAATCTTGCCAGCAGCAGATAAACTTTGCATGACAGAAGTTCAAGGTCCAACACCACTCATGCATCTTTCTCCAGATCGTATCTCAAGGTGTTGTCTCTGTCTCAGCTTGTTTTTGGATATTTTTACTCAAGTCTTTCTTTGTTATTTGCAAACATTTAAATTGCTTCAGATTTGTCCATTTTGGTAGCATGTGTCTTCATCCCCTTCCAGGGTGGGGAGACACCTTTGGCCGGTGAACCAAGACGTTTGGAGAAGGAGTGTTCCCGACTGGAGCGGGATGTGGAAGAAGGTTCCCGCAGGTTGGCCATGGCCCACAACGAGATCCGGCATTTGAAAGATGAACTGGAGTCTGCTCACTTTACCCAGAAAACATATGGTAAAACATATTAGTCAGTCACTTACAGAGTGGTAAAAATAGTCTGTTACAGATTACTTGTCTGTGTTTTTTGGTAACACCCAAATGTTTCCAATCAAATAAATTAAATAAATATAATGTTAGACAAAAATATATATACATATATATATATATAGCAGGGGTGGGCAACTCCAGGCCTCGAGGGCCGGTCTCCTGCAACTTTTAGATGCATCTCTACTTCAACACACCTGAGTCAAATAATGAGGTCATTAGCAGGACTCTGGAGAACTTGACTGCACTTAGGAGGTGATTCCGCTATTGGATTCAAGTGTGTTGGACCAGGGAGACATCTAAGAGTTGCAGGACACCAGCCCTCGAGGACCACGATTGCCCACCCCTGCTATATAGTATTAAAAAACAAGATCATCCCACTTCCCCATGCTGGAGATTTTAGTTTAACAGTAACAATAAATAAAGACCCAAAGTAAAATACTTATATTGATATTGGTTTACTTATAATAATAATACTTACATTTGTGGGAACACTTACAAGTAAAACAAGTAACTGTAACTTTGGTGTCAAATAATTACAATAATAGATTATTCTTGGTTTCTTTTCAGAAGGCCATCTGTAATAACTCACATTAAGATTATAATTAGAGTAACTAATAAGTAATGGTTATCATAAAATTATAAATGAATGCTAAATCAGAGAAGCTAAAGAAGTAATAAATGTGATTTTGATATTGAACTTGAAATGGTGTAAAACGTGTAACTGCAATTAAAGATCACTGATATGTTGGAGGTAGATGGTAGATAAAAGGTTAGGGGAAAAAGGGGAACTAACAGGAGAGCAGGGATGACCAATGCCTTACTTGGAAACAGATTGTTGAACAACTTAAACTTTTCAAAGACAAGGTTGTGCAGGCAACGGACGTAGGAGGACCGCTGAGCAACCCTGAGACATTAGCACAGACATCAAGACATAATGTCTCTAAGACAAAGATGGATATGAGATCTATCCAAGTGGACAGCCAATGAAACAGACACAGTAACAGTGCTAGCCAATGCAAACTCACCAAAAGGGTGGATAAACCCTATAAAAGGTGGGTCCAAAAGAGGAACCTTTGGTTGGATCTTTCAGGCAGCTTCAAGCCAAGATCGAGATGGACAAAAAAAACTCTGCAGCTGAAGAAGAGCCGGGGCCACAGAGCCGAAGACTGTCCTGCACATGGGGACCAACCCGTCAGCCCCGCAACATGTGGCTTCAAATCGCACTTCTCTCATCAGCTGGGTTCAGACCCCAAAGACAAAGATGAAGACCAAGGCAAAGATGAAGATAAAGGCAAAGACGAAGAACTGGTGCCTTCCTTCCATGAGGTCAGCTCGCCTACATCTCAACCGACCAGAAAGATCGTGAGACAAGATGAACTGAGCTTCAGAGCCGCAAGACAAGAAGCTGAGGAACGCTACACATATGAGGAGGTCACCCTAAGACCCGAGACCTACTGCTCTAATTCGGTACTCTTTCTGCCAGCACCCAAGTCCAGAGACGCCCAAGTCACCATCCATGCAGAGACGAAAGCTCATCAGACCTACAGAGATCCGGCCTTCGACGATCAACCTCCTCCTCCTCCTGCTGCAACACCTTCTTCATCATCAGGCCAGTTCTGGGGTTCGAAACGCCAAACTCCATCCATCTCTCTCAAAGGTTTCCTTTTTAGTTCTCAGTGTCAGCATTAGGGAAAGATAGGCTAAATGATTGATTTTACTTATTTGATTATTTTTGCTGATTAATTAAGCTGTACTGACCCTTGCAAAATTGCCTTACTAATAAGATCTTTAGCATAAAGAAAATCTAAAAGATGTTGTGGACATTCAATTAATGAGTCACCTCAGAGTCCTTCTATAGTTGTAAAATAGATATGATGTTTGATTCTGGGGAGGAAAAGGTGTAAAATATTTTATAGGTTGCTTTTAGCCCAAAACTATATATAAAACAACATCCTTGGGACTCGACCTGAGTCACTAAAACCAACCTGGTTCAGTAACAAGTGCAAGCTGCAATAAAGAGAAAGAGTGACTGTTAACAGGTGTGCTCTGTGAAACTAGTTGGCTGCAGGCTGCTCAGTCTGGCTAGTTCATAGGGGGAAGAAGGGCGGGGCATCTGAATGGAGGTCGTCAGAAACCAGCTTTAAACAGAGTTTACTTCAGTTCTGGACAGGGCAAATCCCAGCAGATTTAGGAAACTCATTTCACCCGTTAGACCACAGGTGTCAAACTCCAGTCCTCAAGAGTAGGTATCCTGCAGTTTTTAGATGTGCCACAGGTACAAAACACTGGAATAAAATGGCTTAATTGCCTCCTCCTTGTGTAGATCAGTTCTCCAGAGCCTTGCTAATGATCTAATTATTCTATTCAGGTGTGATGCAGCAGAGACACATCTCAAATTTGCAGGACAGCGGCCCTCGAGGACTAAAGTTTGACACCCCTGCATTAGACGGAGAGCTGGTAGCACATCTCCCCTCTCAGAAGAAGAAGTAGAGAGTAGAGAGAGAAAGGGGGGGGGAGTGTTGTGCAGCAACAACTATATATTATATGTATATATATAGTTGTTGCTGCACAATAGTCTCTGGGTGTTTTGTAGTGATGGTGAGATGAAGCCTCATGAGGCATTGAACCACTTGAGCCAACTGGTTCGAGAAAGGGTTCATTTCTTGAGGCTTCATGTGCACACGAAACCACCTACTGGCCAGGTGTATAATCACAGCCAGCTGTATCTTAACATGTGTGATGCATTGAATTTTTGTCTATTATGGCTCTTTGGAATGACGTCACAAAAGGTGTAGGACGAAATCATTTGTCTACATAAATTATGTATACACATATGTGTATAATAAAATATTGTTTGAATGTTTTCTCTGTGTGTAATTATTCCCAAAATAGTAGTATCATGTGATATGGCATGTTGTGTAATAAAATTTTTCTGTGACTCTAGAAAAATGGCCTGGGCTTAATCAGGCAGAGGACAGTGAAAGTGCTTGTGGAACTAGGGAGGGGGGTAGTGAATAGGCTAATGCTTGTGTAACTTAGACTTAATAAAAATGCATGAAATGCAATTTCTCCACAGTTTTTGGTTTCAAACGATTTCTCTTTTTTGACACTACATGGATGAGGTGTTATTATTGTACCCCAACTCCTTGGAGCACAATAAACACCTCACCTTTACAGAAAATAAGAAACAGTGAAAAATACAGTTCCTCATAAGCAAACCTAATGCATCTGCAAATGTTCAGTTCACCTTACCTTGTTAGGGCTTATCAAATCAAAATGTTCCCACATAGGGGAAATCCTCCTCTTTCTCGCCGGCTCCATCCTACTCCTATCCTGTCCTGCGCTCCTAAATCTCCTACCTACCTACTATTAAGGAAGAGGATCATTTAATGCTAGCTTTGGACAAAACGTTTGGCTCCTGCTTCCTCTTTTAATTTTGCCCGGGATCTTCGACGAGTGACGTTCTCAGTGGGCGACGTGGAGCGACGACGTGCTGCTAAAACGAAACAACAACAAAAACGTGTTGACGTCACAAATCACAGAGTTTAATCTCATACAAAGCAATCGACAACAAAGCTGCAGAGGAACAGAGATATACATGTTATACAGACAAGGGGAAACAGACAACACGAAACACAGAGACATACAAAGGCGCCCACGTGGAGTAAAAAGATGGAAAAAACTCTCCGCCTCTCGGGTACGGACCTGGAATTATAAACTAAAAGGTGTTTCCCTATTTAATATATGCAGTCAAGGCGTTCCGTTCTTTGACCACTCAGAGACCTGCCCCGGCCCCCAAAGAAACCCCGGAAACTCCCCTTCCCACAGCTCAGCTTCCAAGGTGATCTGCTTTTTGTCCAAGCGAAAGGGGGGCCGCTCCGTGTCCCTCTCCGCCTGATACGGGAGAGGCGCCAAAGAGTCTGTAACTCCTATCGGAATGTAAATTTTATTGCTTTGTGTCTGTCAAAGGGGGAGGAAAACAGGCCCTGCTTTGTCTGCTTTCCGCATCTCAGACGAGACCTGTTCCAAATAAGAGTATTGTATATAACTGTTACACATGTCGTATATTGGCTATATTAAACACCAAAAAATAATCATTTTTCTTAACACTACCTACCTACCTAAACTCTCCAAACACCAAACCAACTGTCTCAAACTAAATAACCACTATCCAACTCTGCTATCCAAACTATCAAAACTCTATCTACTCTCTCAACTGACCACAACCCACATTTTGAATGCAGCCTGTGGGGATTCTAAAGCTGTCAAACCCCGCGCCAAACTCTGAGCCACTTCCCGAAGCAGTCACGTGGTACAGCCAGGCAGCGAGGCTTCGGACGTCATCGTTTTCGGCTCCTCCCCTAAATGAAGCAAGCCTCGATACGCGCTTTACGGAAATTCCCCCTCCATTACTCGACACACGCCTCGAAGCCTCGGCACATCACGTAACATCACTAGTGTTTTGTGACTTCCTGGATGAGTTGTTGATGCACTCAGAGTATTTTTGGTAAGCTGTACAAGTGGCTTTGTTACCCTTCCCAGGCAAAAACGTTTTTACTAGAATTTCTTTAGATTGTTTTTCATTTTTTTAGATAACATTAGGTGTCCCAAAATTAGTGTTAATCCATGATTTAACTGGGAAGAAATTACGTTTTTACAAAAGCCCAGGTTGGTTTGAGTAGCTTTGTTTCCTGAAAACTACCGTCTTGTATTTAATTAGATTATTGTCTGAAGTAAAACTTTCATGTTCTGAAAATCTGTGGAAAAAAAGAACAGAGGAAATCTTAAGATTTCTCATAGCTGATCCTAAGACTATGAATTGAAACGATTGTTTTCACCGCTCTTTTTGCCAGCCACTGTTTTAAGAAGAAAACAGTGGCTGTAAGTGTAATATTACATTTAAATGTAATATTTCTGCTTTCTGTGTTTCAGAGCCTGAGCTGCAGTCAGCACAGGAGGAGGTGAAGCAGCTCAGGAAGGAAGTAGGAAAACTAAAAGAATATGGTAAGCCATTATTCCCGGTTGTGTTTTAACTAACAATGTTATTTGCACAGTTAAACATGAACTAAAAAAAAAAAAACCAAACATACCACAACATGTACAAAAACTGACCAGCTTAACATCAGTGATCTGAAGGAAGCATAATTTGCTCCAGTATTTCCTGGCAGAGATCTGTGGCGACTTTAATTGTGATAAAACCAACATTAGCAGATGGCTTGACTCCCCAAATCATTACCAAGGGTGGAATTTCTTATCTTAAAAATCTCCCCATTACTCTTGAATGGCCTTTGTTGTACGATTGCTTCATTCAGCTTTAGTTTAAAATTTTTTGGACAGCACATAGTGTCACAATGTAACTGTTTCCCTGGAGGCCTTGCATTTTAATAGAAAGGTTATATAAAAGTAAGACCAGCGCCAGTTAGGCTTACAAGCAAATAAAACCCATTTCGTTTCATAAAAAGGGACTCTAGAGCCAAAAAAAGGACCCCTGGAGGGGTTAAAAAAAAGTGTTTGTCTGCTAGAAAACCTACAGAGAGCGAAACTGACACTTAAACTGACTGAGAAGTGTGATTTCTGACAAGATTCAGGTGGTTGATTACAAACCGTGTGCATCTATGAGAGACCACAAACAGGTAGACTGAGGGAAGGAGACTAACACAGGGGAGCTGAATCAAGACTCAGTGGGATAAAATAATAACACCGTTTAAAACATCCAACTGCATAAATATCAGAACATAAGATGACAAAAATAAAGAGGAATGAACTGAGTACGGCAAAACGTATATGGACATAAACAAACTTTATCAAAATACAAACAGAAAACTAAAACCCAAACTACCCAGGATTGTGACAAAATCAACAGACATAATGGCTTAAAAGTCTAAACTAAATCCTATGTGTCTCAGATTTTTAACAACATAAATGAGAAAAATGTACTTTTATGATTTTCTAGTGCATTGATAGGAAGCTGTATTATATTTAGATGGTTATTTGAATATATGAGACATTATGAAAACAACTACTGCTTCACTAAAATAAAACAACATAATTTGTGAATATTTATTACTAATATTCATGCGAGTCAATAACTTAAAATTCTTATTTTATATAAAGAAATGGTTGAGCTGCGGAAGGCCAAAGAGCTTAATGACCGTCTGGACCTTGAGATCAGAGCCTTGAGAAACAGAGTCCGCTCCCTGGATGCAGAGAAAAAGTCTCTGGAGAAGACGGTAAGAAACTTTCTGACACAAAACAGTTTTCATGAAGGGCAGATATGAACCACCCAAACCACACTTATGTCCTGTATGTTGCAGATTACAGCTGGAAGATAAAAGAGAAGAATTTTAAATTCTTCTAGTCAGGAGTGAACATACAATCACAATGTGCACTTTAATTTATTCTGGATATTTTATGATCCACATTGAATCAAAGTGGGTACAAATGTGTGTCCCCATTGATATTTGGATAAATGTCAATAAAAATGAGCAGATAAAGTATTATTTTGGAGCAAACATAAATGTTCACATTTAATTCTGACAGAATTGGAAGAGTTTTTTTAAATATCTTGGTTTCCTGTCTTTTAAAGATGGTCTATGCATTTTCAAATGGGTTTTGGTTGAAATAATAACATGCTTTATCTATTTGGGGAAAAAATCTTCCTTAATTGGAAAAGAAAATTAGAAAAAAGTAAATAATAAATTTAAAGATCTGTTTTAAGAAAACTAGGGCCAACCTAGTTTTGCAATGAGAGAATGCTTTGCTGTTTTTTCCAAACAAAACTGTTAAATTCTCACGTAGAAGTGAAGAAACAGAAACCACTCTGGTTGTCTATTTATAGACATTTCAGTAAATGTTTGATCATCCTTCTGATGGTTTCTGTCTGACTGTAAAAGGACTGCAGTGCAGGGAAATAGTAAATCACAGTATTTGTCGTCATCCTTGAGAAAGATCCTGGTTTAATTCATTAATCCTGTTTTAAAGAATAATTTTTTTTGTGAATGAACTTTAGCAAAAATTATTGAATCATAATTTATAAACTGCTACAGCATTTTACAACTGACTTTTAAAATGTTACAATTCAGTGTGAAAATCAGTTTGATCCTGAGCTTCGGTCTAACGGCTAAATCAAACGGCACATTTGAATGTTTTATTTAAAAAATACTGCAAGTTGTTACTAGTTGAAAAAATAACAACTAATAACAGATGAGTTGCATCTGAGCGGTTCTGAATCTGTTTGTTTTAGATGGCGTGTCAGCAGGAGGACGTTGAGAGGTTGGAATCAGCCCTGCAGGGGCAGCAGCGGATATTAATGATAGAGGTACAAGCTGACCAGGACAGAGAAGAAGATAAAGTAAGTCTCTTCATTTGAACCGGTAATACAGAACATGATCCAATACATCCAGAGCCTTTCATTAGCTAGATTGTGATCCTGGCTGATTCAGGTGTGCATTATTGAGACTTTAACACAGTTTTGATCTGTCTGAGCTGCGTTTTTCTGGAGATGTTTCAGCTACAAACTCTTTGGAAGCTTCATTATGCAATATAGGAGAGTGAATTATGTTGAACATTTCAAAGCTCTGCGTCTTAACCCATAAACCAGGACTGCGGTGAAACATCTGATGACTTGATACCTTTTGTTAAATAAACCAGCAGGTTGCACCATGAAACTAGTGCCGCCAGCTTCAGAAACGATGAAAAGATGCAAACATAGGAGAGAAAATCTCCCATTCATCATTCTGATGGCAGTTGTGTCTATTTTTGGACCATTCCAACAAGTTGATCATTGCACAAAAGTTGTTGGTTTGGTCTAACAGGAGAGTAACAGAAAAAGAGGGACTATGGGATTGGCCTGTTAATGTGTATATATAAAAAAATAATCAATCAAAAACATTAATTTAATGTTTGGGTGCTGTATGGGAGACAGGAACTGCAATTTCCCCGAGGGAAAGTCCCAAAGAGATTAATATTTTTATTCTATTTTTAAAGCCATTCAAGATCCACATGTTGATTTCCTCTTTATAGAGACAGAAAAAGGTAGTGTGAGGACAAGTTCACAGTGTCTAAAACCATTTTATTTAATGGTAAAATGTATAGTAGATATCCAAAATAACTGTTTTCACTTCTTAGCTGACCACCAGCAGGAGTTGGGTTCAGCTGTTATGCGAAACATTTCAGGCCCGTGACTTTGTAAGAGCAGTTTGTAAATGTGAACTTTTATGTGATGTTGTCATCTTAAAGACCAACTACAAGGTGATGAGACTGAATGCATCTTGAATAAGAAAATATTGGCATGATTTCAAATTACTTGGTAACAAACAACAACAAAAAGCATTAATCTGAGCACTTGATGGACCGGTTGAGGTGTTTTCTTTTGAACAATCTGTTGCATCTCCTTGGAAACCACCTGTGCTGTTATTGACATAATTCAAAATATTCACCTAACGAACTGAAAGAGATTTGCTGTGGTTTTTCCTGCAGATGCAAGGAGCTGAACTGACGACGGACGATAAATCACACATAATTTTGCAAGAATACTTAACTGCACAGACACAACAAGCCATGGAGAAAAAGGAGGGAGGTGTAAGTAGACACAGTTACTGGTGAAAGACGGACATTTGAATCGGCTTCTTCATACAGAAAAATATTTCCTGTTGTGAAATCGTCTTTATTTGTTGTAACGGTGAAAGTTTCAGTGCTCGATGTTCTTGTCTGTGTACCTTCTTGAATTGATTTGAAAACTTTATTTCTTGTTACAAACTCTAAACCATTGAAATGTTTAACTTCCATGCAAACTACCAGGTATTATTTTGCCGCTGCTGATCTGTGTGATGTTGTTGTCGTAGGTTGAATCTCTGCAGGAGGTAGTGAAGCAGTTGGAGTTGGCCGTAAGGAACCTTCAGGGTTCTTACACGCTTCCGATAGGCCAAGCTAGTGATTTAACGAATGTATGTCCAGGCAGAAACACCGTTAGTTTGAGGCTTACTTCTGTCTTTCATCTTGTACACTTCATTGGAAAAAGTCTTTTCCTCTTGCAGATTTCTTCTATTTTTACTTTTTGTCTGATGTTTTATAGCATCAAGCAAAATTGATATCAAACGAACATGAATAAACAATCTTCTAACTGGTATTAGCACTCCTAGCATCAATAACTGCTAGTCAGGATTTGAAGAATGCTTTAGAATTGTTTTAATTCGACCACGTTTGGAGTGTTTTCACCCAAAATTGGCCTGTTGATTTATGGACCATCAGCAACAGGCTGAGCCAATCAAAAACTGAGTTTTAGTTTTTTACTGTCTTAATTAATAACGATGCTTGGCTGAACCACATGGGAAAAAGTACCAACATCAAATCTAATGGTGCACACAATACTCTAACCATCTTAGCAAAGATTTTAGTTTTTCCCAGTGTCTCTAAATGCAGCTGTGATTTATTTATTCACTTTTAACAGAATAGCAGTATCCCATGCTGAGAAAATACATTTATTATTCAATAATAACCACAATGGTGGGCTTTATTAAAGATATTATAACCTACTTTCTCATTTTATTTTAGTGTTTTTGTATCCTAACAAAGCAATGTCTTAAATCAATGCTTATTGTTAATTAACAAGATGGGCAGTTATTGTTTTTGTTTGGTTTAAATATCTTTTTTCCCTCTATAAATTTAATCTAAAGAGAGACAAAAAAAGAACAAGAATAAATCTGGAAGGGGCAAATACTGTTTGCAGCTCTTTGTGTTGCTCTGTTGCCATCTTTATTTATTATAAACACTATAAATATTTTTGAGTGAAAGTCCAAAATTGTTGTTGCATGACTAGATTTTATTTATTTTCAGTTC
Source organism: Xiphophorus hellerii (assembly GCF_003331165.1). Taxonomy (NCBI): domain Eukaryota; kingdom Metazoa; phylum Chordata; class Actinopteri; order Cyprinodontiformes; family Poeciliidae; genus Xiphophorus; species Xiphophorus hellerii. The sequence continues at coordinate 300,535 of NW_022587647.1, read as the reverse complement.
CGACAACAGACGAAACTCTGGTCGATGAAACCAGCAAGGATGAGCAAGATGAGCTCGGTTTTCAAACAAAGTGCCTCATGGAGAAGCAGCCAGAAGTGAGTGACCAGACACATGCAAAACAAATATAATGTGGTTTGTATTTAAATATAGCTTCTTGCTCTTGCAGGACGAGTGTCTTCAAGTTTTACAGAATTACCAAAGCAACATTAACGACTTTATAACTGTTAGAGACATCTGCTCACAGCTGGAACAATCCAGCAGGGACAGAAAGAGTTTCCCTCACAGGACAGCTCCACACTCGAGGTAATCCGTGTTACCCGGCCAGATCAGTTTTTAGTCCGTTTTGTTATTCATGACATGCAACAAGTGAGATCCCGACAGTTCCCTCTTCCTGTTTTTGTTATGTTCTGCAATGAAGGGAGAGGTCTGAATGTCCCGAAGGGAGGCAGGCTCCGATGTTTGATGAAGAAGAGCGTGAGACATACAAGGAGCAGATCTGTAAAGCCCTTAACTGTATTGATGAGGAGTGAAGGTAACACGCCTTTATTAGTGTTTTGTTTATAAATATAACTTGCTTTTTTCAGTAAAGCTGGAAGTTGCTTTTAATTATACCACAAAAAAACTTTGATTTATAATCAGCTTCTTTGACTCAATTACTGTCCAATCTACTGTTAAAATGTAAACAAATATTTTGGACTGGAGTCAGTGAAGCCACATGGGCTTGAAAGTCCTTTTTGCGTGAAATTCATTCTAAATTAACTTCTCGGGCCATTTTTAAAAGTTTGTATGAATTAGAATCTGTTTTATCTGTTTTCACATCACAACCTGTTTGTTGTGTCCATCGACTGTGTCTAGCAAATACCACAATATGAAGGAGAGACTATTGGAAAAAACTCTCCCGAGCCAAACAGAAAACTGGATGAAGAAACCATGTGGCGGGACAAGAAGATAAACAATTTGGAGAGGGAGTTGTCCTTGTGCTACCACTCATTGAAAAAGGTGAGTCTGCAGATCTGTCGCTGTTTATGAACATGCATTAATGAAGGATTTTGGTTAGCACTAATTAGTTTGGTACAGGGATGTCGAACCTTTTTGTAACGTGAGCCGAAACTGTCAAGTCAAAAGCACCCACAGGCCCAAAAAAATTATATTTTTAATAAAGCTCATACTGTGACTTTTTGTTTACTTATTCAGTAATGTAAAGGTTGAATTAAACAAATAAATTAGATGTGTTTTTTGTTGGAAAGTGATGCGTAAACTATTGTAGAGCTAAAACTCTTAGGAGGTTTGCCCTATTGGAAGAAATATTTATCAGGCACCCAATGAAAGAAATAATAAAAAAAGTGAATTCAAACTCTGCCTTTGGAACTGGATGGAACTTGTTCTTGCAAAGATGACAAATAATGTGGTTATTTAAAGATGAATACTATAAGAAGATTTTAAGATGATTTCAATTTGTCAGTAATAATTAATATAAAGTTTCCGTCTGCATCAGCCACCTGTGATGTGTTCTGTGTTGCTCTTGAATGTCAGCCAGCGGGCCGCACAAAATCAGTCTAGGGAGCATAACTGGCCCCCGGCCCACACTTTGAACACCCCTGATTTAGTATTTTTAACCCTGTTTTTTCTAAAAGGACTTTTCATAAAGCACCCAGTAAACTGGAAACAGTGATTTAACTAAACCTTCGTGAGGATAAAAGTTTTTTTTCTTCCTCTCTCATCTTCATTTGTCTTTCTTAAAACTGTACCAACCCTAATGTGATTTCTAAGTCAGCTTCCAGTGAAAATTAACTTGTATTGAGGGCAGTTGTGCATTGAGTCACCTAGCGGTTGGATTGTCTGAGTCATTAGTCATGTACCTCTTGTAAAGACAAGAAAGCTGAACTTTACCGTTATCGTTTTTGTACCAGGAGAAAGAAATCGTTGAGTGCATAAGAGTGGAAAACGAGCGTCTGCTTGGCGAGAGGAGGAAGCTGTTACAGCAGCTCAGTGAGGAGGATGACAACATGAAAAACTCAAATTAACAGCCTGCGTGTCTAAAAACAGGTGCTGAAATCCACTGAAATGGAACATTATATTTTAAGTTGTGATCAGAGGACATCTCCTACAGCAGCGCTAGATAATGCTCAAAGTCATAAGATGTGAAAGTGACGCATGTGTACTTTCTGACTTTGATTTTCAGTGCTATAAAGAAGAATAATTAAAGTAATTATGTCGTTTCTAAGGTCGTGATTAGGAAATGCATCACATTTACTTGAGGATTTTAAATTTACACTGCCAGTCGTTCTTCGTGACGGATTCTTCCGGCCCAGAAGTCTTGTTCTGATGTGTGTTTGTTTCCATCTCAAGGGTGCAGTATTTAGAGACGGAGAACAAGAATCTGGGGAACAAAGTTCTGCATCTGTCCAACCAGATTTCCACCATGGAACGCAAGTTGCAGAACATGCAGTTTATGCATTTTGCTGAGGTAAATGTCACCGTTAAAAATCCTCAACTCAATAACAAACTCAGTTTAGAACAATATTAGTAAGATGGGGTTTTATCAATATTAGTTTAAGAGCTTAAGAAGCCTAATTTATGCAACATCGACCATTACACATTATATTTAACAAGACAAAGTTAAATGTGTTTTATTATTAAAGTTTTATTGAAATACATTGAAAAAAAGTTCCTCAACTCTTGGTAGATGCATTTTACAAAAAACTATGCTACAGTCACAGAATGAAAAGTTTAAAGGAGGTAAAACTATTGAACAGATAACAGAGGAAATTAAACCTCTAATTGGCCTCACATCAAAACGATCACTCAACTACAGAGTGAAAGTAAACTCAAGCATACTGTTTTTAGTTTCTTGGAGAGGTAGAAAATTAATTTAAAACTAATTTATATTGCAAAACTACTGCGTTAGTTTTTTTAGGGCAAATTCTTATCAAAAATACTGTCTATGATTCTGTTCAGTGAAAGCCACAAAAGCTGATTAGTTTTTATAGGATTATTTAAACGAATCTGAATTTTCCAGAGTAAAAAGTTATTTTATTTCATAGTATGATGAAGATATAAAAAGTGAATAATATCTAATGTTTTACGAATTATGCAATACATAAGACTAAATAAGGAATAAACTAACTTTTGAATTTTAACCAGTCATTTTTCCTTTCATTGACATTTGAAGCTGTGGTGCTGTCTTGCCCAGCATCAAGTTTTGTTTTATTTGAGCTTTTTTTTTTTTGCTTGGTTCTGTGCTGTGGATTCTGATCAGATATGTTCTAGATAGCCATCAGTGCTAGATGGTGTTTTGTTTGCTTACCGTTATGAAACAGAAACATAAAGGCATAAAATATTTATCCAAAGTGTCACAAATTACGTTGTTAGCCAAATTAATCATTAATAACAAATCTGATGTTTTGGTTTGACTCCATTAGGAACTTCAGAAAATGTCAACTCTCCACAGAAACTTTCGCCTGTCTCTGTTCAGACAGCGAGGTGAGCCTGACTCCGAGTCCAAACTAGCTGGTCAAACGTCTGATTGGTAAAATAAATATAATGTTTGTGTTCTTTCTGTTTTTAAAGGATGATGCTGTCTGAGATTCAGGTCAGAGGATCTGGGCCAGCGAGTGGCTAGTCTCGAAGATCATGTGCTGCTCTCCGTGAAGACAACGCTAAGCTAAAAGATAAAGTGACTGACCTAGAGAGCCGCAGCAGACGGCAGAATATTCGCATCCTCGGTCTGCCCGAAGACACTGAAAGTGGGCGCCCTACTCAGTTTTTTTCCAACCTTCTCTGTGAGCTATTTGGGAAAGAGGTGCTCCCATCTCCACCAGAGCTCGATAGAGCGCACCGTTCTCTGGCAGCCAAACGGCCCGCAGGACGTCCTCCCCGCCCGGTGATCCTTCGCCTGCATCGATACCTGACTAAAGATCATCATTCGGGAAGCCAGGAGGAGAGGAAAGCTCGACTACAAAGGTGCGTCTCTCCGTATTGTGGAGGACTACAGTCCAGACGTCCTGGCCCAGCGCGCAGAGTATAAGGGCATCATGGCGGAGCTCTACAAACGGGGCTTGAAGCCGGCTCTTCTCTTCCCAGCCCGTCTCCG
>NW_022587647.1:250685-296342 GCF_003331165.1 Xiphophorus hellerii | reverse complement strand
CATTACGCAATCCAGCGGTGCCAGAAAATTTTTAGGTTCTGTGGAAGAGGCTCAACAGTTCATCAAGAGGCTTCCAAAACCACAGGAAGACCAATAAAGGAGCAACGTTTTGCCGAGGGCTTTCTTCAGAAACACAGGCAGGCTGCTTTTCCTCAGGACGCAGTAGGTACTGTAAAAATAGACTTGTCATATTGCCGTATTTCCAATGGACTTTTCTGGCCATCCTTTTGGCTGGTATTGGACTTAATGAATGGAAGGGTAGCTCTATCATTCCATTCTTGTGGTTGCCTCAATTTGTATTGCAATACTACTTTCCTATGGTGTTTACGACAACCAGTAAACTATGTCTCAAAATCTATATCAATGTGGGGGGGTCTATACCTACTTCATACCCACTAGGAGCAGTGGTTAGTTTGCTATAGAAAGTTCAGTTTTTTTTATTCCAAGGTTATTGGTTACTGGAAGATTGGATCTCTAAGAATGTTAATTTTGAAGAGCTTGCTGCTACATTGTTATTTTTTGTTTAGCAGCTGTTTATGTTTGGGGGAGGTTTTGGGGGGGAGGCTAAGGTCACTGCCAGGGGTCCTGCAAGGTACTGCAACCTCTCTTCACCTCTTTTGTTCCAATCTCTGCCTGCCATACTGCTATCGTACTTATCAAAGTAGGATAACATGTACACTCTGAAATCGTATGAGTCAGTATGTAAATTTTTTAAGTTGGAATGTCAAAGGCTTAAACCACCCAGTGAAGAGAAGGAAGGTTTTTTCCCATATTAAACGATTTAATACAGATGTGGTTTTCTGCAGGAGACTCACATCAGGACCTTGGACGGGGGTCGTCTCCTGGCTTGCTGGAAGGGACAATGTTTTCACTCCCATTTTCAGGTTAAGGCACGAGGGGTTTCTATACTGATCAGCCAGAATACTCCGTTTGAGGCCGATAATGTGGTGGCTGATGAACATGGCAGGTTTATTATTGTAAGTGGGAAACTGCATGGCACTCTGGTCGCCCTGGTCAATGTTTATGCTCCTAATACAGATGATGAGAATTTTTTTAAACAACTATTCTCTTTCCTACCTGACCTCAATAAATACTCACTGGTCCTGGGGGGTGATTTCAACTGTTGGTTGGACCCAGCTTTGGACCGCTCATCCCTTAAAAGTAATGCCATAAGCAAATCTGCATCAGTCATCCAAACCTTTTTATCTGAGTACGGGCTGTGTGATGTGTGGCGTACTTTAAATACTGACAAGAGGGAGTACTCATACTTTTCACATGTACACAAAACTTACTCAAGAATTGATTATCTTATTACAGATTCTAAATGGCTGCAGCAGATCCGTTCCTGTGACTATCATAGCATAGTTATCTCAGACCACGCCCCACTCACTTTGTCCCTGTCCCTTCCTCACCTCCCCCTAAGAACTGGATCATGGCGTTTCAATTCAACCCTACTGTCTGATGAAAACTTTGTAAAGTTTATTCAGGATGAGATACGTTTCTTTTTCGCCACTAACTCCTCCCATGAGATCTCCAGCCTTGTGGTGTGGGATACTTTTAAGGCCTACATTAGAGGCCAGATTATTGCCTACTCAGCCAAATTAAAAAACAGTCCACCTATGAACAGAACAACCTAATTCAACAAATCAAAGAGGTTGATATAAAATATGCTCTGAATCAGTGTCCTGAACTGTTCAAAAGGCGCGTTGAACTTAAAACAAGGCTTGACCTCTTGACAACACACTCAGCTGAACGCCTGCTCTTACACAACAAATCCAAATTTTATGTGCATGGCGACAAACCCGATAAACTATTAGCGACCATGCTCAAGGGCTCTAGGGCAAGGCAAAATATCTCTAGAATTCGAAAACAAGATGGCAGTATAGTCACAGATCACGGTCAGATTAATGATGCATTCAGGGACTTCTACGAGGAGCTCTACAGCTCACAGTCACAGACCAATTCCAACATGACTGTTGATTTCTTGGCTAAACTTCACATCCCTGTAATTTCACCAGAACTTAAGAACAGGTTAGATGAACCCATCTCCCAGGCAGAAGTCTCCCTAGCAATAGCCTCAATGCAGTCTGGCAAATGCCCAGGACCGGATGGTCTCCCCTCAGAATTTTCAAACAATTCTCAGACTTACTCTGTGGAGCTCAGCTCCACCCTTACTGACTGTTTTAAACAAGAGTCCCTCCCTCAGTCATTTTATGAGGCTTGCATCACTCTTATTTCAAAAAAGGGCAAAGATCCAGTGGAATGCACCTCATACAGACCTATCTCCCTTCTAAATACAGATGTCAAAATCTTAGCCAAAATTCTTGCCCGTAGACTTGAAACTGTTTTACCATCGGTTATTTCAAAAGACCAAACAGGCTTCATTAAAGGTCGGCACTCATTTCAATGTTAGAAGGTTGCTTAATATCATTTATTCCAGCGCCTCAGATTCAGATGAGTGTGTTGTCTCTCTGGACGCTGAAAAAGCCTTTGACCGGGTTGAGTTTGACTATCTTTTTGCGGTCCTTAGTAGATTTGGCTTTGGAGGAAACTTCATTTCATGGATTAAACTATTATACCAGCAACCGTCTGCCACAGTTCGTACCAATTTTCAGACCTCAAAACCTTTTAAATTACAAAGAGGCACCCGTCAGGGCTGTCCTCTTAGTCCCCTGCTTTTGATCTGGCCATAGAGCCCCTCGCCATTGCACTTAAAACCAGTAAAGAGATTTCCGGCATTTGGAGGAATGATATGGAACATAAAGTGTCGCTTTATGCAGATGACCTTCTACTTTTTGTTTCCAAACCATCAACCTCATTGCCTTTTGCTCTCGACACATTTAGCCAATTTGGTCAGATTTCTGGGTATAAGCTGAACCTCACCAAAAGTGAGCTTCTCCCAATAGGTAATAAAGCCAATATGTCAGATTTAGCCAATCTGCCGTTCAGAATTGAAAGACAAAAATTCACATACCTTGGTGTCACAGTGACAAAAAAACATAAAAACCTGTTCAAAGAGAATCTGATTCAACTGTTGAACCAAGTGAAGGGATCCCTCACAAAGTGGACGCCCTTTTCCATGTCCCTTGTGGGACGTATCAACTCAATTAAAATGAATATACTGCCCAAATTTTTATACCTCTTTCAGGCATTACCTATTTTTATTCCTAATACTTTTTTTAATGAGCTAGACTCGACTCTCTCGTCCTATATTTGGCAGGGTAAACGCCCAAGGCTTAATAAATTACAACTCCAAAAACCTAAACAGCAGGGGGGTTTGCCTCCCCCAATTTCCGGTTTTATTATTGGGCCGCCAACCTTAGATGCTCAGTGTTTTGGTATTTCTACTACAACCTGGGTGACTGTCCTGACTGGGTGGCTATGGAGCTGCGCAGTGGTAACAATATATCCATTCCTGCCTTGCTCTGTTCCCCACTTTCACTCTCTTCAGTTAGCGCTATTTCAAACCCTGTAGTGAAACACTCACTGAAAATATGGGGCCAATTTAGGAAATACTTTAAACTTCATGACTTTTCCCTCTTAAGTCCAATTGCACTTAACCATTTTTTCAAACCATCTGTTCAGGATGGGGTGTTCCTAGAGTGGCACCGGAGGGGGCTTACTTATTTTAAGGACCTTTTTTTAGAGAAGAATTTGGCATCCTTTGAGGAACTTAGCACTAAATATGGTTTACCTAAATCCCATTTTTTTAGATATTTGCAAACCAGAAACTTTATTCAGTCTCACTTATCAGGCTCAGTTTCTCTGCCAGAGTTTACACTATTGGAAACCGTCCTATTATTGAACCCGACTCGTAAAGGGCTGGTTTCTTGGCTTTATGATAAAATGTTGAGTATGAAAGAGACCTCCTCACCTGAACTTAAAACTTCATGGGAAGAAGATTTGAATATATCTATACCAGATGAGACATGGGACTCTATACTTAAACTGGTGAATACAACGTCTCTGTGTGTGCGCCATTGTCTCATTCAGTTCAAAATAGTACATAGAGCCCATCTCTCCAAAAGCAAACTGTCTCGTTTCTATCCAGAAGTCACCCCATACTGCGACAAATGCAAAACTGCTGTAGCCACACTAGTTCATATGTACTGGTCCTGCCCCGCTCTTGGTCAGTTCTGGACAGATGTTTTTCGTACGATGTCCGGGTTGGCCGGGGTGGTGGTAACACCTGGCCCCCTCTTGGCTCTCTTTGGGTTCAGTGGTGGGGGGTTGCCTTTATCGGCCTCTAAACGGCGGGCCCTGGCATTTTGCTCACTGATAGCGAGGCGCACAGTTCTGACCAGGTGGAAGGGTGCTGCCCCTCCAACTCATAAACAGTGGCTATGTGACCTTATGTCGTGTTTAAAACTGGAAAGGATTAGATGTTCTCTTCAACACGCAACTGGTAAATTTGAAAAAACATGGGGACCCTTTCTTGACTCATTTCAAAACATACAATAATGCTCCAGATTAATTAAGTTAATTAATTTTATTAAAATGTGTTCCGTTTCTGTCAGGGATAGGAATGTAGTGGGTGGACCTACTAGGCAGTGACCTGGGTGGGCTAAATGGGATTACTTTGGAGGGATTATTTTCTCTGTGTGTATTATTTTATGTATGTGTTAGATACACTTCTTTGTACTCACAAACTGTATGTACTAAAGGAAAAAAAAAAAAAACTCAATAAAAAGACAGTGATTAAAAAAAGTTTTATCTTTGAGACTGTGTTCTTGCATTGTTATGCTTTAGCCATTGTATTGGTTGAAAATGGTCTCATTACCGTTTTATCGTTTATGGCAATAACTTCTTGGACAATTTATCATCCAGCAAAACTTATTGTGACGGTTGTCAACATAAATTTTGCTGGACAATAAATTGTCCCAGAAGTTATTGCCATAAACGATAATGTTGTTTTAATACCATTGTCAACTAATATAGTGGCTATGGCACAATGATGCAAAAACACATTCTCAAATATCAATAAACTTTAAATTCTAATGAACATTTAGTACTAGAACCAGAAGACATTTTAAGTGTCCAGAATAAATTTAAATGTCTTCTTCCTGTTAGGACCAGAAGAAGAGGACTCTTTCCCTTCGGTCCTCCACTCAGCAGCTTCTTTTTTCTCAGTTGGATTTTTATTTTCCATCACAACAACCTTACAAATGTTGATGAAAATAATTCATGTCTGAGTTCCTGTTTCTCCTTTTTATTTGGGTCTGAGCAGGGAGAGTTTCATCAGGTGTCCCACAGCAGCTTGATAGAATCGGGCTGTGGTACCGTCGGTAATGAGCCGAACGGGTCGGCGGTGTGTCGCTACGACTCGCTCATCTGAGGCGCCACTGGTGGGGGAGATTTGAGATCAAACAGCCTGAAAACGGCCTCACCTGTTGAGTTTGAGTCGCTACGTCACACTGAGCCGATGGACCCTGGAAGAGAGGAGACGCAGCGAGCTTCTCCTGCTGGGCAGATCTGAGAGAAGAAAATGAGGATTTAACTATACCGTCCTCATAAGAAGCTGCCTTCTGACCCAGATGAACTCATCCATCCATGCCTGGTTCCCTTCATCCATCCATCCTGGTTCCCTTCATTCATCCATCCACCCATCCATCCATCCTGGTTCCCTTTCATTCCTGGGAATTCCTTGCTGACCATTTTGATTTCTTTACAGGGATGTTCTCAGTCTTTTAAAATAAAAATGAATAAAGCAGAAAATCCTTGGAGTTTGTCTTTAAATGGGTAAATTGGAGCCAAGCCTTTTTTTTTTAGCCCTGAGCAGATTTTTAAATGGGGACTGTGGAATGGACGAGCTTTAGTTTTATCTTTTATAAGTCAGCTTTATTGACTGTTGAAAAACACACGGCATCTCTAATGGTATTCACCCCGAACCTCACACACAGCGCTTGTGCATCCAAGAGTCTTCTGCAATAACCACAGTTAGAGTAACAAAATAACAGCAACATAAAGTAAGAGTTCTGTATATGATAGGGACCCCGTTACCAACATGTCATCACCAGATGCTTAATCATTCCTATGCTATGTGTGTAAGATACTTACATTTTTTGTAATTGGCTTACCGTACATCATATAGGTGTTATGGCTATTTATTTTAACTTTACAGGAGTAATAAACTGAAAATATACATTTGGATTTTGAAATGCATGGAGGTGTTTAAGTGTGCAATATTATTTAAACTGGCAACACATAGCCCTGTGCACATCATCCCCACCCTGGTGGCAGCTTTATTCTGTGGGCCTGCTTAGCAAAGACAGAAATGCTGGTCAGAGCTGATGGTTAAACAGATGAAAGAGAAACCAGGACTGATGCAGATGCTCGCTTTCCTTCAACAATGAAATAGAACAATGACATATCGGTGTTCAGAACTAAATATAAAAGACTATGGTTGGACCTAGACATTTGTATTTATACATGAGCTTCCATCTAACTGAGTCTATTTGCATGGAAGAATGTGGAAATAATAAAAAAAAACATAACAGTCTCTTGATGTGCAAAGCCGAATTTGATTAAACTCAGTTCAGAAGAGAGTTTTAAAATATGTTAAGAATTATCATCCACCCCTTTTGGATTCTTGTTTTGTTTTTAGTTAAGTTGTGGAAGAAAAAAAGGTAGGAGAAATGATCAACACGTCACCCAAACAACTTGACGTACCGAACAGTTTGGTAACCTGTGACGCCTTCAGGGACCACCGGACAAATCACTGCGGTTCAAACTTAATATCGCTCTCTTGCTGTCATTACTACCACAGAACGTGATTATACATACGGTACTTAAAAACAAAAATCATCTACGTTCATTTTTTTTAAAAACCCACAAACTTCTTGTAAAAGTGAAATTATCTAATCATTTTTTTTTTTTATTAAATGTAGCACTTTATTGATGCAACATGTGCTGCTTTTGCTATCAATATCTGTCTTCATGTAACACCAAATCACCAAAACACTTTTAACCCCAGAAATATAATGATTATGAGTTAAAGTACATCCAAATTACATCCACCTCTCCTACTCCTTTCTTCCAGATTCCCAGATAAATGAAGTTGCTAAAATGTTGTACCAGCAGGGTCTCACTGAGCTGATTCACAGCTCCCCCAGTGAGCAGGTGGCGTATCTCCTGGTGGAGAGGGCTTCCCTGCTTGAGATGAATCAGGATCCTGGTGATGGAGACCCAGAGAGTCGACTGAGGACCCACGCAGAACCACTGAACCCCGTCATATGTCGGTTGGTGAAACAGTAGTACTATTATTTTCGTGGTGTGTGGGTTTAATTTTTAAAGTCTTCACAGATAAAAACTGTCAAGGTAAAAAAGTGAGATTTATTGGAGTAGAATGTGTTTTTATCTCAGTCCAGTCCAGTGCTGAGACTCTAATGAATTCTGCTGCACTGGTCTGCAACCTGACCATTATAAACATTTGTCTATAATGCTGATTAAGACCAAAAAGTGAGTTCACACCACTCTGATTCTAAAGTCTCTGCGGGAGTGACAAGTGCATTTTTGAACTAATTTTAAGGTGCTTTAATTGCTTTTTCAAAGTATTAATTAGTCATAGTCAAAATCCTCTGACTATGATGATTCAGGTCACATGAGAAGGATTTTTGTGACTCTTTCATGTAAAAACCTAAACTAAATGTTGAATTAGATATGCTGACTATGATATTCATCTTTAGAACATTTATAATTTTTTTGAAGCTTTATTTTTGTTTGGTTTTGTTGCATTTTTAATATGATCTAAGCCCTTTTTTTATTTTTGAGTCTTTACAATTTTATAAAACAAAGATTTTTTGTTCAGTTACCGGTAATATTTGTTTTTCTTACAATGAAGTAAAATCTTACAAATTTAGAATTGTAATATTTCTAAATTATTTCCTCTTTACAATACATACTTATTACATACTCTGTTTCCTCAATTTTACAATTTATATATTATTTAGTTGGATTTGCTTAGTAATTATTTTTACTTTATCTGTAGTAGACTGAACATTTTGTTTGCATAATTAATCTTAAGCTGTTAACCCCATTAAAGCACTTTGCATTTGATTGATTGAATGATAGGTTGCAGCGGTAAAGTTTATATGTTTTCCTTTTTCTTGATTATTATATGAATAATTTCTGGTATTAATTGTAATTTTGCAGCCCACCCACAAGAGGTCCCCACGACCTTTACAAAGCTCCTGGAAGAAAATATTTGGACTCCATAAGACTTTGCAGAGCAAGCACACCTTCGTACCTGTATGTATACGAGCTTCTAACTGCAGTGCTAAGGAAACATGTTTAGCCCTCTTACAGACTTCTTCTTTTTGCTTCTGTGTTCCCTTTAAAAATGCGAGAAAAAAAATATCACACTAAGAAAACTTGTGTAAATACAAAATACAGTTTTCAAATTCTGATTTAATTTATGGATGGGAAACAAAACTATCCAAGCCAAGTCAGCTCAATATTAAAAACTAATAGCTCACTAAAGCTAGTACCAGGTTTTGATGAGTGTTTGGGGGATTTTTAACATAGAGCTCGGTTGGTTTGGATAACTTTCTTTTCTCAGAACATTTGTCCAGTATTACAGTTTTTCTCAATTACTTTGGTGCATTTCTCAGAACAGAACTGTAATTCTCAAAGCTACTTGCCCAACCTTCGTATTATTGCGTCTCTCATGCACATCAAGAAAAGCAGTTTCTCATTTCTTTCAACCAGTTGAAATGCTTTGATATATCCATGAAAGTGATTATGTACAGTTCTCTACTTTTTCCTACCTTTTCTGTTGCTTATGTCATGTTGACTGAAATGTGTAGTTATCTCTTGAATCATCTCAACCTAAACAACATTTAAGCAAAAGTCTTAACATGCAAAGTTGTAATAATATATTGGGCATATTTCTATACATTTTCATTAGTCTTTTCTTACTAAGTCTGTCCTGAGTTGGTACATTGCTCCCAGGTGAATCCTGACGTTCTCAAAATGTGTGAGGCATCAGCTCAACCAAAGATCGAGCAATTTTCTGAAGTAGCTCAAAGTTGCATCTCATGAACCATCAACTGTCCGGTATATAGATTATACTGTATAGCTGGAGCACAAGACGATGTTACGTTTCTGACAATGAAAAGACAAGGGACTGGACAGGATACTCTTGTATTGACAACATTACTAATCAGTTTGACTGTCTTATTTGTACTCGATGAAATAAGGACTTGTCTTATTGAGGCTTTGACGTGTTCACTGACACAGATATTTAATTTTGAGAAATGAGCTAAGGATTTTGAGAAAGACATTGGTTTTTGCAGGTAATCCATGGTGTTCTGTTTGTACAAACTGTTTTGAGAAATGTGTTTACCGTTTTGCAAATGTTGAGAATGATTCGAGAAATGCACCGAAGCGACTGAGAAAATCTGTAAAATATCTTTATTGATCTTGTAACAGCACTTTCATACTAAGCAGCATTGTATTCTGCATGGACTAACAAACTATGAAACTGCTTTTTTGTCATTTGGATGATCATGAAACTGACTTTGTGGGCATCTTCTGCATGCCAGTTTTTTTATTCTCTAACATCACTCTTTGTTTTGCCTTTTCCAGTGATACTAATCTTGCCAGCAGCAGATAAACTTTGCATGACAGAAGTTCAAGGTCCAACACCACTCATGCATCTTTCTCCAGATCGTATCTCAAGGTGTTGTCTCTGTCTCAGCTTGTTTTTGGATATTTTTACTCAAGTCTTTCTTTGTTATTTGCAAACATTTAAATTGCTTCAGATTTGTCCATTTTGGTAGCATGTGTCTTCATCCCCTTCCAGGGTGGGGAGACACCTTTGGCCGGTGAACCAAGACGTTTGGAGAAGGAGTGTTCCCGACTGGAGCGGGATGTGGAAGAAGGTTCCCGCAGGTTGGCCATGGCCCACAACGAGATCCGGCATTTGAAAGATGAACTGGAGTCTGCTCAGAATTGGTCTCTGCTCGGATCAAACCTCTCTGCTCGCATGCAAATTCTTTTCTGCTCTCTTGGAAGAAAAAGTACCGTTGCCTGGCAACCTCTCAGCCAATAGAATAAAAGTGTTGTACTGGGTGCGTTTGTTTCCTTCAGTCTGAAATCCTGCTTTCGACTTGTGGCAGTAAAATTCCCCCATATTCTTCCACACTGATATCACTCATGCATGTCTTTATAGACATTTCTTTATGAACTTGTGGGCTGTCATTTTGAAACAATAGAAGGCAATTGTTCCTACAAAGTTGGAACAATGGGATTGATTAAAATACCTAAGTGTGCAATGAAAACATTGAGAGAGGAGTCTGGGTGCTTGCAAGGGATATGAATATTTCTCCGAGTGCCAGTTTAAAAGTAAAAAACTTTTTTGAGCTTTATATCAAAATATTAATATAATATAGGAGCCAGGTGTGGTGAAGCAGGGAGACACCTAAAAGCTGCAGGACTGAAGTTTGACACCACGGTCTTAAAAAGATAGAAGCCCAATTTCAAGGCATCAAATTAAGTCATGTTTGGTATATACAGCATTTTTACAGCAACTGTAGCTAACACAGTTACTTGATTGTGCTATAAAAGACCCTATGTGCATGGAAAATACAAAAAAAATAAAATCTAATATGGGCCTTATCTGAAGCATTCATAATTATTCTAAAATGTCTGATCTGGTCACTTTGTTCCCTGAAAAATTCAGACATGGGAAGATGAACAGGGCCTTTAGCCAGACAGGAAAGCATGATTTGTCCCTCTAAAGAGCCTTCTCCTCTGCTCCGGAGGCTGATCTGCATTCCCACTTGGTGACGTAGGTTTTGGATGCAGCTGCTCGTCCAGAACTCATTGTGTGTGTAGTTTAAATGATATGGCACATTTAAATACTCCTCTGCATTTTAAATCAAATATATTTTTTTTAGCTTGCTACTCCTGTAAGGTTAATATAAATAGTCATAATAATACCGGTATGATGTAAGCTAATTACAAATTATGCTAATTATAGCAGGTATGTTACACACGTAGCGTAACTGAGGAATGATAAAGGACAGTTGTAGTACACTAACGGCAAATTTACAACATAAGGAAAATAATACAGTATAGTTATTACAAATAGCATACTCAGATTAGTAAAAGTGTGCAACTGAGTTGAATAATTTTAAAAAATGCACAAAATGTGCATATGTCTAGATAGAAAAAAGTGACAGACTATTCACAAAACTCAGAAAAACTTTGCAAATATCAGCTGGAATGTGCAAATACCAGAAGGAAGCAGTGATGTTTCAAAGTCTAACAGCTGCTGGAGCTGCAATAATGCTCCTTTGGGCTCCGATGCAGCAATCTGTCACTGAAGGAGCTCTGCAGTTCAGCAGCAGCTTCTTACTTGGGAGTGGGAGACAGTGATGTTACAGCAGCCAGAGTCCTACTGTCTCCCACCACCAAGTCAAGAGGGCATCCTAGGACAGAGCCTGCCGTGAGCCCCTCCCACGTCCCCGAGCTCAGACAGGTGGTCAGTCCCACTGATTCAGAAAACCTCACCTGCACACAGAGACCCCACCTTCAGGAATTAATGTTAAATGTTTTCCATGTGTTGCTTTTCTTCTCTGAAAAACACACCAGCAATAAATCTCAGGCTCTGGAAGGAGTGAAGGGATTACTTCAATCCACAAGGGGGCGTCCTAAACTGTCTTACACTAAAGACTGAGCATGAAAGAGAATTTAACCCAACCATAGATATTGTTTTAGCATAATGTAGAAAATATATCAGTTAAACACAGAAAATTTACATTTTAACTCTATTTATGGTTTATGGTAGTATAAAAATATAATAAATAAGCTATTTGAGAGCTTATATTCTGTATTGCTCAATGAACTGAGAGACTGCTATGATTTTTCTCCTCCATGTACGGGAAGCACTGTGCTGCCATGGCAGAAAGTTATTAGGCGGTGTAGCCACACTGAACTGTTGTCTTGCCTGTTAATACACAATTTGATCGCTTCTAACACTGACGCTGTGTGCAAGAAGGGGATGAGCAGACTCTATTTTTTAAGGAAGCTGAGATCCTTCAATGTGTGCAGCAAGATGTTGGAGACCTTTTATCACAGTGTTGTTGCCGGTGCCATCTTCTTTGCTGCTGTGTGTTGGGGAAGCAGCATCAGAGCCAGCGACTCTAATAGACTGGACAAAATCATCAGGAAAGCTGGCTCTGTACTGGGACTAAGGCTGGAGTCCCTGGAAACTGTGGTGGAGAGGAGGACACTGAAGAAGGTTCTGTCTATTATGGACAATAAACAGCACCCTCTCCACCACATAGTGGACAGACAGAGGAGCACCTTCTCACATAGGCTGCTCCAGCTATGCTGTCGTAGGGACAGATACAGGAAATCCTTCCTGCCACATGCCATCTCACTGTACAATAAAAGCTAAATCATTGTTCTGCACTAATCAGTCCAATTTTGCACAACTGAACTGTGGCACACTTGCTGTACATATAATTACATATACATATCTGCATTTTTTTGAATCTTTGCAAGGACTGCTCTTAAGTTGTTTCTTATATTAACAGCATTTCATATTTTATTTTTATTTTTTATTTTATCTACAACTACTACTCAGTGGTAGTTGTTATTGTGTCTTAGTATTGTGTCTCTATGCTGTAACTGCGAAGTAATTTCCCTGCTGGGATGAATAAAGTACTTCTATTCTATGTTGTTTTATGCAACCTCTGCACGTTATCAGTTCAGCTTTACTGCTACTTTAAGTTGAATGTTTTTTTCAAAACACATTAGAGAAAATTGACAAGTGGAGGAAAATTCTGTTTTATTTTGCAGTTTCACAACGTTCCTTAAATAAATGGTTAATAGTTAAGTAAGGGACTTGAAAGATAATAAATATGGTTGAAACTAAACGATTTTTCGACAGAAAAGTTGATCTGACAGGTGGTTTCACTGAAGGCCAAGCGTCTCTGTTTCTGTAGAGATCACAGTTGAAGTTGGTAGTAATCTGCACAGCTCTGGATTCTGACTTTATTAAAATAAACTTTTAATAAAGTTTATTTAGTTCAGAAATATCAAGATGACAAAAAGTTCATAATTTACATTTAAATTAAATCCAAGCTGAACATTTAATTAAGATCTGTTGAGTTATATTTGCAAAAAATAATCAAAGATAAAGAAGAATTTATTTTACAAAACATTACTTACATTTTTTAAATAAGCAATTTGTGAATAAACTTATATTATTTAAAGATGGATCAAAAGACAGATCTATGAACAGTGAAGAGTTTTAATAAATTAATGGCACACTTAAATAATTATTACATAAGTTATTTGTTATCATTTGACACTCTTCACTCTCCATAAGAGTCAGGACATACTGGAGCAGCAGTTTGGTATTTAGCTTTGAAAATATAAAAAGCACATTTATCCCTCTTATAGTTTTAGGGTTTGTCTAATTTTTTCTAAAAATGTATTAGTTCTTAGAAAAATGTACATTTTGAAAACTTAAAAAAAATCAGTCCTACATTATGAAAATAAATGTTACATTGTTCTGTTTCTCTAAATTATTCTACAAATATATTAGCGATAGATTATGAGTAAAACATAAAGTGCTATTAACATGAGTTTTATTAGAGGTTTAAATTTGCACTGTTCCTTTGCAGTTGGGCAGGTTTTATAGGTTTAGTTTTACCTTGTGTTTGCGCTGGAAAATTTAAAATCTGGCAACAGTGGCGAATGGCGCCATTTTTTGTTATAAATGAGCGTGACGCGCATGCGCCATATAGGATATAAAGTTGACGCAGTTTCTACATGAGCGTTTTTTTAAAAAAAAAAAAGATCCTGCTAGCACTTGACTCCACGGACACGGAACTGTCAGTCTGACATTCATGAATTTGGGGACGTGGATTTAACACGATGTTCTCTGATCTCCCAACACGCGGAATCCGAGTGGACGCCAGCCTAAAGACTGAAATGTTTGTGGATCCGACTGAAATCGTGTCGGTGTTCGACGAGGACTAGTTTGGCGTCTTGTACTTGAAAGTAGGCCAACGAGCAGGCCGCAGTGACGCCAAGTTTGAAATCGCTGCGTTGTAATTCGGTAAGTTATTTTTCGGAAACCTTATTCTAAGTTTTTGTCTTTTTCCACCGAAGAGTTGGTGAAGTAATTTTTTGTGTCCAAACAGAGCAGCACACAAGGAGAGACCTGACCGCGGCCTCTCAGCGGCGGTTTGTTTGGTTGTTGGCGTCCCTGAAACATCTGAGGAGATAAAATGGCAGCTGGAGCTGCCAGCTGATCGATTATGGACATCGAGGCCTACTTGACCTACGAGGAGGCTGCAGTGAAGGCTAGTAGGCTGCTGGAGTGCCATGTTTGAAATCGCTGCGTTGGTTATTCGGTAAGTTATATTTCGGAAACCTTACTTTTAGTTTTTGTCTTTTTCCATCGACGACAGGCTCGGCTCCAGACGAGTTTAACAGGGGGGCTAAGCTACGGCAAGCCGTTTCAACTTAAATTCGGTTTTGCCGCCCTTACATTCCAGATATCTCAAATTGTTTTATGACTAGACGTTTTAGCGATTTAAGATATCTCTAATTATATTTTGACTTAATAAAATACCTATTTGATATATCTCTAATTACATTCTGACTAGTCGAAATGACGTCAGATTTATCATAGAGTTGTATGGAGACTTCAATTCAAGATATCTACAATGAATTACTAACTATCTGAAATGCACACTTCAGATATCTGCAATCAAATTATGACTAATCATAAAGTAAATTCGAGATATCTCGAATTTAGTTTTGATTAGTCATAATTCTAATTAAAGATATCTCGAATGACAACAACATTCGAGATATCTTACATTTATTTTTGGATAGGATGTAGTTTTGACTAGTGAAAACTAAATTATAGATATCTTAAAAGCAAATAATTACTAGACAAAACTAAATTAAAGATATCTTGAATTGTAATTTTGACTAGTCAAAATTCTTTTTAAGATATCTCTGAATGATTTGGAGATATCTTGAATTACACAGCTTTTCTATTTAAGATATCTTAAATTAACATTCTGACTAGTCAGAATGACATTAACTGATATCTTGAATAATATTATGTGTAGTCAAAACGACCCTGACTTACGTGGCAATTTGAAAGTTTAATAAAGCAATGACAAATAGAAGAAAAAAAAATAGAAAAAACATTTCATATGTTGAAAATGCTTTGACAATAGCAATTTTAGCTTTTCAAAGCAGTTTTTAAGTGCATTCGTTTGTCGGAAACGAATAAACAGGAAAGTCTTCTTGCAGATTTTAGAAGCAGTCTTATAGTTGATGAAGTTTTGAGTTCTCTGCATATCAACATGGGCCGAGCTCTTCTATGTTGTGGCAGTTTATCGACAATTTTGTGCAGGAAACATAAAATTCTGCAGGCAACTGTTTGGACAGCACAAAGGGGCTTCCACGCAATTCTTAATTCAGATATCTAAAATTGTAATTTTGACTAGTCATAATTAAGTTAAAGATATCTTAAATTGTTATTAATGACGGAACCAGTGTCGTAATTTGAGATATCTTGAAAGGAATTTTGACTCGTCAAAATGTAATTGAAGATATCTCGAATTATTATTCTTACTAGTCAGAATGTAAATGCAGATATCTTAAGTTACCGCTCCAGATAGTCAAAATGTAGTTTTGTCTAGTCAAAATGCATGTTTAGATATCTAGAACGTAATTACGGATAGTCAGAAGAAACCGAATTTATGTTAAAACGGCTTGCCATATATCATCGGCTTATTCTGTGGGTGTAAAATGATCTACTTAGCAATAATATCACTCAAGTAAAAGAAAAAGGTACAGTGCAATAAAACTGCTCTAAGTACCTTCCCTCCCCCCGCCCCAAAAAAGCTACTCGAATGTAACAAGTACTTCCCACTTTTGAACATAAACAACACCAGTAGCCTACAGGCTGCTTGTTAACAAGCTTAAGGTGCTGTGTTGATATTAGCTTTGTCATCTCTTAGCTAACATTACCTGCATCCAACAGCATTACTCAACTTAGTCGGTTAGTTTAAGGGGAGAAACCGTGCAAAGGTCTTTGCAGTTTGCTGGTTTGCTGCCATGATTCTAACACACGTGTGCAGCTCTGCACAGCAGCAGCAGGTCTCCTTGCACAGGTGTAGAGCCAGGGCGAGCATCTTGACGATCATGTGACGTTTAAAGGCGGCTTGGAAAAGCAGGGTTACGACGTGTTAACAATGGATTAACAGTTTTAATTGCTGAATAAAGTGACAGAAGCCACAGTTATGGGAAGTGCGGAAGCCCTTATTGTATCAAATCAATATAGGAATAACAGAGAGTTAGCCACTTTAAAGTGAAAACAACAAATGGCTTCCAGTTCGGGGGAGGGGGAGGCGGCACACAGCTGATTCTGCCGCTCGGCCTGGTTAGTGAAGTAATTTTTTGTGTCCAAACAGAGCAGCACACAAGGAGAGACCTGACCGCGGCCTCTCAGCGGCGGTTTGTTTGGTTGCTGGCGACCCTGAAACAATCTGAGGAGATAAAATGGCAGCTGGAGCTGCCAGCTGATCGATTATGGACATCGAGGCCCTACTTGACCTACGAGGAGGCTGCAGTGACGGCCAGTAGGCTGCTGGAGTGCCATGTTTGAAATCGCTGCGTTGGGTTATTCGGTAAGTTATATTTCGGAAACCTTACTTTTAGTTTTTGTCTTTTTCCATCGACGACAGGCCTCGGCTCCAGACGAGTTTAACAGGGGGGCTAAGCTACGCAAGCCGTTTCAACTTAAATTCGGTTTTGCCCCCTTTACGTTCCAGATATCTCAAATTGTTTTATGACTAGACGTTTTAGCGATTTAAGATATCTCTAATTATATTTTGACTTAATAAAATACCTATTTGATATATCCCTAATTACATTCTGACTAGTCGAAATGACGTCAGATTTATCATAGAGTTGTATGGAGACTTCAATTCAAGATATCTACAATGAATTACTAACCATCTGAAATGCACACTTCAGATATCTACAATCAAATTATGACTAATCATAAAGTAAATTCGAGATGTCTCGAATTTAGTTTTGATTAGTCATAATTCTAATTAAAGATATCTCGAATGACAACAACATTCGAGATATCTTACATTTATTTTTGGATAGGAAATATGTAGTTTTGACTAGTGAAAACTAAATTATAGATATCTTAAAAGCAAATAATTGCTAGACAAAACTAAATTAAAGATATCTTGAATTGTAATTTGACTAGTCAAAATTCCTTTTTAAGATATCTCTGAATGATTTGGAGATATCTTGAATTACACAGCTTTTCTATTTAAGATATCTTAAATTAACATTCTGACTAGTCAGAATGACATTAACTGATATCTTGAATAATATTATGTGTAGTCAAAACGACCCTGACTTACGTGGCAATTTGAAAGTTTAATAAAGCAATGACCAATAGAAGAAAAAAAAAAAAAATAGAAAAAACATTTCATATGTTGAAAATGCTTTGACAATAGCAATTTTAGCTTTTCAAAGCAGTTTTTAAGTGCATTCGGTTTGTCGGAAACGAATAAACAGGAAATTCTTTGCAGATTGAGAAGCAGTCTTATAGTTGATGAAGTTTGAGTTCTCTGCATATCCAACATGGCCGAGCTCTTTCTATGTTGTGGCATTTATCGACAATTTTGTGCAGGAAACATAAAATTCTGCAGGCAACTGTTTGGACAGCGCAAAGGGGCTTTTCACGCAATTCTTAATTCAGATTTCTAAAAATTGTAATTTTGACTAGTCATAATTAAGTTAAAGATATCTTAAATTGTAATTAATGACGGAACCAGTGTCCGTAATTTGAGATATCTTGAAAGGAATTTTGACTCGTCAAAATGTAATTGAAGATATCTCGAATTATTATTCTTACTAGTCAGAATGTAAATGCAGATATCTTAAGTTACCGCTCCAGATAGTCAAAATGTAGTTTTGTCTAGTCAAAATGCATTTTTAGATATCTAGAACGTAATTACGGATAGTCAGAAGAAACCGAATTTATGTTAAAACGGCTTGCCATATATCATCGGCTTATTCTGTGGGTGTAAAATGAATCTACTTAGCAATAATATCACTCAAGTAAAAGAAAAAGGTACAGTGCAATAAAACTGCTCCAAGTACCTTTCCCCCCCCCCCCCCCCAAAAAAAGCTACTCGAATGTAACAAGTACTTCCCACTTTTGAACATAAACAACACCAGTAGCCTAAAGGCTGCTTGTTAACAAGCTTAAGGTGCTGTGTTGGTATTAGCTTGTCATCTCTTAGCTAACATTACCTGCATCCAACAGCATTACTCAACTTAGTCGGTTAGTTTGAGGGGAAAACCGTGCAAAGGTCTTTGCATTTTGCTGGTTTGCTGCCATGATTCTAACACACGTGTGCAGCTCTGCACAGCAGCAGCAGGTCGAGATCTCCTGGAGCTGCAGGCCGCAGGATGCAGAGGTAATGTTCACACTGTAATCCACCATTTCTTATTTACAGGTTTTCAGCTCCTTGTTTTCCATCTGGAGAGGATCAACTGGAACCTGTTCAGTGTTTAAATTTGTTTTTAACCCATTTTCCCTCCTAGACTAAGCAACTGGTGGACTTTTTGTTGCAAATAACATTTTTTTCTTCTCAGATGAAGCCACCACAGGAGCTTCTACTACAACTAACTCCCTTTTCTCCTATAGAAACACTCCTGAAGCAGCTCTTTTTTTTCTGTCTCTCTTTATTCTTCCTGTTAAAGGGAAGTCTTTCTTTTTGGAAAGTGTTAAGCTTAAGCTTTTATAACTTTAGCCAATGTTTGATGGCCGTTTTTTTTTTTTGTTTTTGGAAATCTTCCTGTTAAGGGAAGATTTGTTCTCCCCTGTCACCACATGCATCGCAGTATCTATGGTGGTGAATGATAGTTTTGAGGTCATGGTTGAGAATTTAAGGCCTTCTCAGCACCACACGGTATGTGGACCGGGAAGCTATGGTATGTGGACCGGGAAGATATGGTATATGGACCGGGAAGATATGGAAGCCAATCAACAGTTTTGTTGAGATGGAACGACGACTCAAGACGCCAGAAGGCGTCGGACTGAAAGGTAGGTAGGAGTGTGAATACAAACGCCAGGAAATGTGGTTTGGTACTCAAGGCTATGAAGTCATCGGATGAGTTTAAGGTATTTAGTTACAAATGAGTACAACGAAGGGGTTGATCTATTCCAGGCACAATGCTCCACTCATGAAAAACACGGTATTCCATGTTAACTTTTGATCTTGGTTACAAAAGGGGTTACCCTTGGTAACAAAAGGTTGTGCGTTCGGTGTTTTTCACATACAGTTCGGTCGAGTGTGTGAAAACAAACCCTACAGACGGGTAAAGGGTTGGTTGCATTTCGGGCGGGTTTGTGTGAAAACGAACTCTCCCGACGGGTAAAGGGTTGGTTGCCTTTCGGTGGGGTTTGTGTGAAAACGAACTCTCCCGACGGCTAAAGGGTTGGTTGCTTTCGGTCGGGTTTGTGTGAAAACGAACTCTCCCGACGGGTAAAGGGTTGGTTGCCTTTCGGTGGGGTTTGTGTGAAAACGAACTCTCCCGACGGGTAAAGGGTTGGTTAACTTTCGGTGGGGTTTGTGTGAAAACGAACTCTCCCGACGGGTATAGGGTTGGTTGTTAACTTTCGGTGGGGTTTGTGTGAAAACGAACTCTCCCGACGGGTAAAGGGTTGGTTGCCTTTCGGTGGGGGTTTGTGTGAAAACGAACTCTCCCGACGGGTAAAAGGTTGGTTGCCTTTCGGTGGGGTTTGTGTGAAAACGAACTCTCCCGACGGTAAAGGGTTGGTTGCCTTTCGGTCGGGTTTGTGTGAAACGAACTCTCCCGACGGTAAAGGTTTGGTTTGCCTTTCTGTCGGGTTGTGTGAAAACGAACTCTCCCGACGGGTAAAGGGTTGGTTTCCCCTTTCGGTGGGGTTTGTGTGAAAACAAACTCTCCCGAGGGGTAAGGGTTGGTTACCCTTGCGGTCGGGTTTGTGTGAAACGAACTCTCCCGACGGGTAAAGGGTTGGTTGCCTTTCGGTGGGTTGTGTGAAACAAACTCTCCCGACGGGTAAAGGGTTGGTTGCCTTTCTGTCGGGTTTGTGTGAAAACAAACTCTCCTGACGGGTAAGGGGTTGGTTACCTTTCGGTCGGGTTTGTGTGAAAACAAACTCTCCCGACGGGGTAAGGGTGGTTACCTTTCGGTCGGGTTGTGTGGAAAACAAACTCTCCCGACGTGTAAGGGTTGGTTACCTTTCGGTCGGTGTTGTGTGAAAACAAACTCTCCCGACGGGTAAGGGTTGGTACCTTCGGTCGGGTTGTGTGAAAACGAACCCGGCCGACAGGTAAATGCTTGAAAACTATTGCAGTGACAACAAAAATCCCAGCGACTGATGGGGGAGAAAAGTCCTTCAAGTGACCCATCCACTCCCCGACTGCTCCCAACAATGGCCGACGGAAAAGGCCTTCGTCTCCCCCCACTGCTGATGGATGACCTCAGTGCCCTGCCATCGAGCTCAGATCTCTTCAAGAAATGCTGCAGGTATTTTGCTGTTATTAGAGAGGTATTTTGAGTATTTGAAAATGATGACTTCAGAGAACGGGTTTTGACCTTTAAACTTGCACCTGTCTTGTTGTCCTTTTGTCCTTTAGGAATTCTCCTGGATCATCTAGTTTTTCGTCTCGGATTCGCCCTTCATCGGATCCCCATCATCCAACAGAAAAGGCCCTCGTCTCCTCCTCCAACCCCCTGCTGATGGATGACATTAATTATCCTATCATCAGTGTCGGCAATCTTCCTCAAGAAATACTGCAGGTATTTTGCTGTTTGATATTTACAAGTGTGAGTTTTGAAAAGTGACTATTCATTGAGTTGCTAAAGAGTTAAACCTGCACCTGTCCTGTTGTTGTCCTTCAGCAACCCTCCTGGATCATTGCCCCAACAACAACGAAAAAGAACCTTAATGCCACCTGGGTGATGGATGACCTCAGTGACCCTGCCATTGGGCTCAGATGTCTTCCACAAGAAATGCTGCAGGTATTTTGCTGTTATTAGAGAGGTATTTTGACTATTTGAAAATGATGACTTCATAGAACGGGTTTGACCTTAAACTTGCACCTGTCTTGTTGTCCTTTTGTCCTTTAGGAATTCTCCTGGATCATCTAGTTTTTCGTCTCGGATTCGCCCTTCATCGGATCCCCATCATCCAACAGAAAAGGCTTTCGTCTCCTTCTCCAACCCCCTGCTGATGGATGACATTAATTACCCTATCATCAGTGTCGGTAATCTTCCTCAAGAAATACTGCAGGTATTTTGCTGTTTGATATTTACAAGTGTGAGTTTTGAAAAGTGACTATTCGTTGAGTTGCTAAAGAGTTAAACCTGCACCTGTCCTGTTGTTGTCCGGTTGTCGTTCAGAAATCCACCTGGATCGTCTTTTTTTTTTTCTCTGGATTTTGTACTTCATTGCCCCCACCATCGACAGACAGAAGAAATAACTGAACTTGAAACGCTTATCAAAACGACTTCAGTTTATCTTTTTTTTTTTTTTTTTTTTCTTCCAAAAGCTGGATAAGTTTTCAGTCTGGTACTTTGGCCTTCTCTAGCCATTCTCTTTTTTTATGAACAATTTTGTTTAGTTTTATTTATTTTAGATATGTTAAATGTTAGAATTTAATGTATATTGATGTTTGAGGGTGTGTTTTTGCATCATTTTAGCGTTACCATGGTTATGGCATTTATTATGAGTAGGCTTAGACTGGTTTATTGTGATCTGTCTGTATTTATGCTGTTTGTCATTTTCTTTTATATAATTTATTTCAACTGCTTTTGTTTTCTCAGTTATTTTTCTTTCCATAGGAGCTACACCTGGTCTCCTGTTCTGACTAGCTGTGGTTGCTTCCTGGAAAAGGTCATTGGCTGACATGATGCTGCCATCACCTAACATTTCTCCCTCTCCTCTTCATTTCCACGAACATGGAAAGTTCTCCTGATCAGTTGACCTGTTGTTGTGTCTCTGCTCTGTCTTCTCTCAGCTCCAGTCAGTCATGGCAGATGGCTGCTGATACTGAGCTCGGTTCTGGTTCTGTTGAAGATTTCTTCCTGTTGGAGGGGAGTTCTTCTGCTGCACTGTCGCTACATGCATGCTCTGTATTGGGGACTGCTGTAAAGTCAACAACTCAACACAAGCGATTTGCTGTCGCCCCCTGCTGGTCAGATGGAGTGAATGCTGTAAGTAACGACTCCATACAATTTGCTGAGTTTAGTTTGGTACAAACTTTTTAGACTACTTTAATAATCAACTGAGCTTATAGCATTAGCAATATGAATACATGTGATTGAAGTAAAATTACTTCA
Source organism: Xiphophorus hellerii (assembly GCF_003331165.1). Lineage (NCBI taxonomy): Eukaryota > Metazoa > Chordata > Actinopteri > Cyprinodontiformes > Poeciliidae > Xiphophorus > Xiphophorus hellerii. Next base: position 273,938 of record NW_022587647.1, on the reverse strand, counting down.
AAGTGCATTGAGATGACATTTGTTGTGAATTAGCAATATATAAAATTGAACTTTCAAACTAATAAATGAGCCCCAAAAATAAACAATATAAAAAAACAAAAAACCCCAACAACCAATACAAGAAAGTTCAAAACCCCCAAAATAGATACCAAAACATTCAAAACCCCCCCAAAAATAACAAAACACCAAAATAGATACCAAAACATTCAAAACCCCCAAAATAGATACCAAAACATTAAAAGCTTATAATTATAACGCTAATTCACAACGATGTTGTTGTCGAGGCATTTTATAAAAAGTCATTTCAATTTAGTCAGATTACTATTGATCCAAGTTATCAATTCATTAGGTTCACTTAATTATAAAGTAGTTTGAAAAGTTTGTACCAAATAAAACCCAACAGACTGTATGGATTCGTTACTTACAGCATTCACTCCATCTGACCAGCAGGGGGCGACAGCAAATCGCTTGTGTTGAGTTGTTGACTTTACAGCAGTCCCTAACACAGAGCATGCATGTAGCGACAGTGCAGCAGAAGAACTCCGCTCTACCAGGAAGAAATCTTCAGCAGAACCAGAACCGAGCTCAGTACCAGCAGCCACCTGCTATGACCGACTGGAGGTGAGAGAAGACAGAGCAGAGACACAACAACAGGTCAACTGATTAGGAGAACTTTCCATGTTCGTGGAAATGAAAAGGAGAGGGAGAACGGTTAGGTGATGGCAGCATCATGTCAGCCAATGACCTTTTCCAGGAAGCAACCACAGCTAGTCAGAACACCAGACCAGGTGTAGCTTCTGTGGAGAGAAAAATAACTGAGAAAACAAAAAGCTAAGTTTCTAACTAAGTTTTTTAGTTAGAAAAGGTTTAGTTTCTAACTAAACTTGTTGTTTAGTTAGAAACACAAGAGCGCCAACCTTCTGGCCTCTCTACAGATCAGTTCAGGTCAGAGAATGGAACTGTTTCTGTCTTTGTTTTTCCCCTCCGTGGGCTGCCACCTTATCGTGGTGGAGGGGTTTGAGTGTCCCAGTGATCCTAGGGCTGTCGGAGGCTTCATGCATCTATTTGGGTTGGGTCTGCCGGGGCAAACGGTCCTAGGTGAGGGATCTGACCAAGAGCAGCCCAAAGATTGCTTAGAAATATAGATACAGTGTTCCTATTTAGAGATGACGATATAGACAGGGTTCCCGCTTACCACCCAGAGCTATAGACTGAAGTCAGTTTCTCCAAGTGTTTTATCACCCTGGCGGGGCCACCAGGCTTTATTTCCCCCCCCCCCCTCACCAAGCTTTGGGTTGTTATTTTAGATGGGGATTTTCTCCACCAGTGATGGTAAAGACAGATTAAAGTAAAGGTTTATAGTTAAGACATTGAACTGACTGAGGAGTTGTGAACCAATTGTGCCGTCCCATCAGTTTTCCGTTGGCTTCACATGCTGTTATTTCTGAGTTTTGATTCCTGATCCTGCACCTCAGACTTTCTGTACTTGACATTTAATAACCGAAACACGCAGCAGACCGCTGATGTAAGAGCAGCTCTTCCACTGGACTCAGCAGGTTTTCTGTAGGAAACCCTGAAAGTTTTCCCAGCTGTCGCTTCCTGATTGTTGACTTGAAACTTTCTTGGCAATCTTTCTTAAGGAATGCTGCAGGTATTCTGCTGTTTATTTAAGTAATATTTAGAAGTTAGTTTTTGAAAAGTGGTGATTATATTCTGAGTCGTTAAAGGGCTTGACCTAGAACCTGCACCTGTCCTGTTGTCGCCTTCCTGTCCTCAATTTCCATTTGCTTGATTTGTTTCTCTGTTTCTACCAAAAACTGGATGAATAAAGTCCTTCAATCTGGTGTTTTGTTAACAAAATTGTTCTTTTAAAACAAGGTTTAATTGAGACCATGCACTTTATAATTCCTTTATTTTGTAGATTCTGTTTATGTATTTAGGATATTCTAAATGTCTTCCAGTTCCAGTGTTAAATGTTCATTAGAATTTAAAGTTTGAGATGAAGAGGACTTTTTCCCTTCAGTCTTCCACTCAGAAGCTTCTTTCTTCTCAGTTTGGTTTTAAAGTTTTATCTTTGGGGCTTCCGGTTTGCCATGCGGACAGGTTAGACGTAGCACACGGACTGCTCCGGAAAAATCCAGACTTTTAACTAAATTCACCCCACAGAAAACTAATTCTACGCCGCCTATCAATACAAAAAACATTCTTGGCAAGTATTTTTGATTATTTGCGCACTAGAGATGGCCTGTAAGAGCGCGAAAGGAAGTAAGAAGGAGGACGCTAGCTTAACGCTAGAGGCTATCACCGCACTTTTTCAGCAGCATGGTGAGGATCTGAAATCTGAGTTCAAGTCTTCTGTCAAGATGCTGAGCTCCAAGCTAGACCAGGTGCGGCAGGCCCTGGAGGAACAGGCAGAGCGTATCTCTTCCTTGGAGCTCGCACAGAGGATCTGGGCCAGCGAGTGGCTAGTCTCGAAGACTCATGTGCTGCTCTCCGTGAAGACAACGCTAAGCTAAAAGATAAAGTGACTGACCTAGAGAGCCGCAGCAGACGGCAGAATATTCGCATCCTCGGTCTGCCCGAAGACACTGAAAGTGGGCGCCCTACTCAGTTTTTTTCCAACCTTCTCTGTGAGCTATTTGGGAAAAGAGGTGCTCCCATCTCCACCAGAGCTCGATAGAGCGCACCGTTCTCTGGCAGCCAAACGGCCCGCAGGACGTCCTCCCCGCCCCGGTGATCCTTCGCCTGCATCGATACCTGACTAAAGATCTCATCATTCGGGAAGCCAGGAGGAGAGGAAAGCTCGACTACAAAGGTGCGTCTCTCCGTATTGTGGAGGACTACAGTCCAGACGTCCTGGCCCAGCGCGCAGAGTATAAGGGCATCATGGCGGAGCTCTACAAACGGGGCTTGAAGCCGGCTCTTCTCTTCCCAGCCCGTCTCCGCATTACGCAATCCAGCGGTGCCAGAAAATTTTTAGGTTCTGTGGAAGAGGCTCAACAGTTCATCAAGAGGCTTCCAAAACCACAGGAAGACCAATAAAGGAGCAACGTTTGCCGAGGGCTTTCTTCAGAAACACAGGCAGGCTGCTTTTCCTCAGGACGCAGTAGGTACTGTAAAAATAGACTTGTCATATTGCCGTATTTCCAATGGACTTTTTCTGGCCATCCTTTTGGCTGGTATTGGACTTAATGAATGGAAGGGTAGCTCTATCATTCCATTTCTTGTGGTTGCCTCAATTTGTATTGCAATACTACTTTCCTATGGTGTTTACGACAACCAGTAAACTATGTCTCAAAATCTATATCAATGTGGGGGGGTCTATACCTACTTCATACCCACTAGGAGCAGTGGTTAGTTTGCTATAGAAAGTTCAGTTTTTTTTATTCCAAGGTTATTGGTTACTGGAAGATTGGATCTCTAAGAATGTTAATTTTGAAGAGCTTGCTGCTACATTGTTATTTTTTGTTTAGCAGCTGTTTATGTTTGGGGGAGGTTTTGGGGGGGAGGCTAAGGTCACTGCCAGGGGTCCTGCAAGGTACTGCAACCTCTCTTCACCTCTTTTGTTCCAATCTCTGCCTGCCATACTGCTATCGTACTTATCAAAGTAGGATAACATGTACACTCTGAAATCGTATGAGTCAGTATGTAAATTTTTTAAGTTGGAATGTCAAAGGCTTAAACCACCCAGTGAAGAGAAGGAAGGTTTTTTCCCATATTAAACGATTTAATACAGATGTGGTGTTTCTGCAGGAGACTCACATCAGGACCTTGGACGGGGGTCGTCTCCTGGCTTGCTGGAAGGGACAATGTTTTCACTCCCATTTTCAGGTTAAGGCACGAGGGGTTTCTATACTGATCAGCCAGAATACTCCGTTTGAGGCCGATAATGTGGTGGCTGATGAACATGGCAGGTTTATTATTGTAAGTGGGAAACTGCATGGCACTCTGGTCGCCCTGGTCAATGTTTATGCTCCTAATACAGATGATGAGAATTTTTTTAAACAACTATTCTCTTTCCTACCTGACCTCAATAAATACTCACTGGTCCTGGGGGGTGATTTCAACTGTTGGTTGGACCCAGCTTTGGACCGCTCATCCCTTAAAAGTAATGCCATAAGCAAATCTGCATCAGTCATCCAAACCTTTTTATCTGAGTACGGGCTGTGTGATGTGTGGCGTACTTTAAATACTGACAAGAGGGAGTACTCATACTTTTCACATGTACACAAACTTACTCAAGAATTGATTATCTTATTACAGATTCTAAATGGCTGCAGCAGATCCGTTCCTGTGACTATCATAGCATAGTTATCTCAGACCACGCCCCACTCACTTTGTCCCTGTCCCTTCCTCACCTCCCCCTAAGAACTGGATCATGGCGTTTCAATTCAACCCTACTGTCTGATGAAAACTTTGTAAAGTTTATTCAGGATGAGATACGTTTCTTTTTCGCCACTAACTCCTCCCATGAGACCTCCAGCCTTGTGGTGTGGGATACTTTTAAGGCCTACATTAGAGGCCAGATTATTGCCTACTCAGCCAAAATTAAAAAACAGTCCACCTATGAACAGAACAACCTAATTCAACAAATCAAAGAGGTTGATATAAAATATGCTCTGAATCAGTGTCCTGAACTGTTCAAAAGGCGCGTTGAACTTAAAACAAGGCTTGACCTCTTGACAACACACTCAGCTGAACGCCTGCTCTTACACAACAAATCCAAATTTTATGTGCATGGCGACAAACCCGATAAACTATTAGCGACCATGCTCAAGGGCTCTAGGGCAAGGCAAAATATCTCTAGAATTCGAAAACAAGATGGCAGTATAGTCACAGATCACGGTCAGATTAATGATGCATTCAGGGACTTCTACGAGGAGCTCTACAGCTCACAGTCACAGACCAATTCCAACATGACTGTTGATTTCTTGGCTAAACTTCACATCCCTGTAATTTCACCAGAACTTAAGAACAGGTTAGATGAACCCATCTCCCAGGCAGAAGTCTCCCTAGCAATAGCCTCAATGCAGTCTGGCAAATGCCCAGGACCGGATGGTCTCCCCTCAGAATTTTTCAAACAATTCTCAGACTTACTCTCTGTGGAGCTCAGCTCCACCCTTACTGACTGTTTTAAACAAGAGTCCCTCCCTCAGTCATTTTATGAGGCTTGCATCACTCTTATTTCAAAAAAGGGCAAAGATCCAGTGGAATGCACCTCATACAGACCTATCTCCCTTCTAAATACAGATGTCAAAATCTTAGCCAAAATTCTTGCCCGTAGACTTGAAACTGTTTTACCATCGGTTATTTCAAAAGACCAAACAGGCTTCATTAAAGGTCGGCACTCATATTTCAATGTTAGAAGGTTGCTTAATATCATTTATTCCAGCGCCTCAGATTCAGATGAGTGTGTTGTCTCTCTGGACGCTGAAAAAGCCTTTGACCGGGTTGAGTTTGACTATCTTTTTGCGGTCCTTAGTAGATTTGGCTTTGGAGGAAACTTCATTTCATGGATTAAACTATTATACCAGCAACCGTCTGCCACAGTTCGTACCAATTTTCAGACCTCAAAACCTTTTAAATTACAAAGAGGCACCCGTCAGGGCTGTCCTCTTAGTCCCCTGCTTTTTGATCTGGCCATAGAGCCCCTCGCCATTGCACTTAAAACCAGTAAAGAGATTTCCGGCATTTGGAGGAATGATATGGAACATAAAGTGTCGCTTTATGCAGATGACCTTCTACTTTTTGTTTCCAAACCATCAACCTCATTGCCTTTTGCTCTCGACATATTTAGCCAATTTGGTCAGATTTCTGGGTATAAGCTGAACCTCACCAAAAGTGAGCTTCTCCCAATAGGTAATAAAGCCAATATGTCAGATTTAGCCAATCTGCCGTTCAGAATTGAAAGACAAAAATTCACATACCTTGGTGTCACAGTGACAAAAAAACATAAAAACCTGTTCAAAGAGAATCTGATTCAACTGTTGAACCAAGTGAAGGGATCCCTCACAAAGTGGACGCCCTTTTCCATGTCCCTTGTGGGACGTATCAACTCAATTAAAATGAATATACTGCCCAAATTTTTATACCTCTTTCAGGCATTACCTATTTTTATTCCTAATACTTTTTTTAATGAGCTAGACTCGACTCTCTCGTCCTATATTTGGCAGGGTAAACGCCCAAGGCTTAATAAATTACAACTCCAAAAACCTAAACAGCAGGGGGGGTTTGCCTCCCCCAATTTCCGGTTTTATTATTGGGCCGCCAACCTTAGATGCTCAGTGTTTTGGTATTTCTACTACAACCTGGGTGACTGTCCTGACTGGGTGGCTATGGAGCTGCGCAGTGGTAACAATATATCCATTCCTGCCTTGCTCTGTTCCCCACTTTCACTCTCTTCAGTTAGCGCTATTTCAAACCCTGTAGTGAAACACTCACTGAAAATATGGGGCCAATTTAGGAAATACTTTAAACTTCATGACTTTTCCCTCTTAAGTCCAATTGCACTTAACCATTTTTTCAAACCATCTGTTCAGGATGGGGTGTTCCTAGAGTGGCACCGGAGGGGGCTTACTTATTTTAAGGACCTTTTTTTAGAGAAGAATTTGGCATCCTTTGAGGAACTTAGCACTAAATATGGTTTACCTAAATCCCATTTTTTTAGATATTTGCAAACCAGAAACTTTATTCAGTCTCACTTATCAGGCTCAGTTTCTCTGCCAGAGTTTACACTATTGGAAACCGTCCTATTATTGAACCCGACTCGTAAAGGGCTGGTTTCTTGGCTTTATGATAAAATGTTGAGTATGAAAGAGACCTCCTCACCTGAACTTAAAACTTCATGGGAAGAAGATTTGAATATATCTATACCAGATGAGACATGGGACTCTATACTTAAACTGGTGAATACAACGTCTCTGTGTGCGCGCCATTGTCTCATTCAGTTCAAAATAGTACATAGAGCCCATCTCTCCAAAAGCAAACTGTCTCGTTTCTATCCAGAAGTCACCCCATACTGCGACAAATGCAAAACTGCTGTAGCCACACTAGTTCATATGTACTGGTCCTGCCCCGCTCTTGGTCAGTTCTGGACAGATGTTTTTCGTACGATGTCCGGGTTGGCCGGGGTGGTGGTAACACCTGGCCCCCTCTTGGCTCTCTTTGGGTTCAGTGGTGGGGGGTTGCCTTTATCGGCCTCTAAACGGCGGGCCCTGGCATTTTGCTCACTGATAGCGAGGCGCACAGTTCTGACCAGGTGGAAGGGTGCTGCCCCTCCAACTCATAAACAGTGGCTATGTGACCTTATGTCGTGTTTAAAACTGGAAAGGATTAGATGTTCTCTTCAACACGCAACTGGTAAATTTGAAAAAACATGGGGACCCTTTCTTGACTCATTTCAAAACATACAATAATGCTCCAGATTAATTAAGTTAATTAATTTTATTAAAATGTGTTCCGTTTCTGTCAGGGATAGGAATGTAGTGGGTGGACCTACTAGGCAGTGACCTGGGTGGGCTAAATGGGATTACTTTGGAGGGATTATTTTCTCTGTGTGTATTATTTTATGTATGTGTTAGATACACTTCTTTGTACTCACAAACTGTATGTACTAAAGGAAAAAAAAAAAAAACTCAATAAAAAGACAGTGATTAAAAAAAGTTTTATCTTTGAGACTGTGTTCTTGCATTGTTATGCTTTAGCCATTGTATTGGTTGAAAATGGTCTCATTACCGTTTTATCGTTTATGGCAATAACTTCTTGGACAATTTATCATCCAGCAAAACTTATTGTGACGGTTGTCAACATAAATTTTGCTGGACAATAAATTGTCCCAGAAGTTATTGCCATAAACGATAATGTTGTTTTAATACCATTGTCAACTAATATAGTGGCTATGGCACAATGATGCAAAAACACATTCTCAAATATCAATAAACTTTAAATTCTAATGAACATTTAGTACTAGAACCAGAAGACATTTTAAGTGTCCAGAATAAATTTAAATGTCTTCTTCCTGTTAGGACCAGAAGAAGACTCTTTCCCTTCGGTCCTCCACTCAGCAGCTTCTTTTTTCTCAGTTGGATTTTTATTTTCCATCACAACAACCTTACAAATGTTGATGAAAATAATTCATGTCTGAGTTCCTGTTTCTCCTTTTTATTTGGGTCTGAGCAGGGAGAGTTTCATCAGGTGTCCCACAGCAGCTTGATAGAATCGGGCTGTGGTACTGTCGGTAATGAGCCGAACGGGTCGGCGGTGTGTCGCTACGACTCGCTCATCTGAGGCGCCACTGGTGGGGGAGATTTGAGATCAAACAGCCTGAAAACGGCCTCACCTGTTGAGTTTGAGTCGCTACGTCACACTGAGCCGATGGACGCTGGAAGCGAGGAGACGCAGCGAGCTTCTCCTGCTGGGCAGATCTGAGAGAAGAAAATGAGGATTTAACTATACCGTCCTCATAAGAAGCTGCCTTCTGACCCAGATGAACTCATCCATCCATGCCTGGTTCCCTTCATCCATCCATCCTGGTTCCCTTTCATTCCTGGGAATTCCTTGCTGACCATTTTGATTTCTTTACAGGGATGTTCTCAGTCTTTTAAAATAAAAATGAATAAAGCAGAAAATCCTTGGAGTTTGTCTTTAAATGGGTAAATTGGAGCCAAGCCTTTTTTTTAGCCCTGAGCAGATTTTTAAATGGGGACTGTGGAATGGACGAGCTTTAGTTTTATCTTTTATAAGTTAGCTTTATTGACTGTTGAAAAACACACGGCATCTCTAATGGTATTCACCCCGAACCTCACACACAGCGCTTGTGCATCCAAGAGTCTTCTGCAATAACCACAGTTAGAGTAACAAAATAACAGCAACATAAAGTAAGAGTTCTGTATATGATAGGGACCCCGTTACCAACATGTCATCACCAGATGCTTAATCATTCCTATGCTATGTGTGTAAGATACTTACATTTTTTGTAATTGGCTTACCGTACATCATATAGGTGTTATGGCTATTTATTTTAACTTTACAGGAGTAATAAACTGAAAATATACATTTGGATTTTGAAATGCATGGAGGTGTTTAAGTGTGCAATATTATTTAAACTGGCAACACATAGCCCTGTGCACATCATCCCCACCCTGGTGGCAGCTTTATTCTGTGGGCCTGCTTAGCAAAGACAGAAATGCTGGTCAGAGCTGATGGTTAAACAGATGAAAGAGAAACCAGGACTGATGCAGATGCTCGCTTTCCTTCAACAATGAAATAGAACAATGACATATCGGTGTTCAGAACTAAATATAAAAGACTATGGTTGGACCTAGACATTTGTATTTATACATGAGCTTCCATCTGAGTCTTTTTGCATGGAAGAATGTGGAAATAATAAAAAAACATAACAGTCTCTTGATGTGCAAAGCCGAATTTGATTAAACTCAGTTCAGAAGAGAGTTTTAAAATATGTTAAGAATTATCATCCACCCCTTTTGGATTCTTGTTTTGTTTTTAGTTAAGTTGTGGAAGAAAAAAAAGGTAGGAGAAATGATCAACACGTCACCCAAACAACGTGACGTACCGAACAGTTTGGTAACCTGTGACGCCTTCAGGGACCACCGGACAAATCACTGCGGTTCAAACTTAATATCGCTCTCTTGCTGTCATTACTACCACAGAACGTGATTATACATACGGTACTTAAAAACAAAAATCATCTACGTTCATTTTTTTTAAAAACCCACAAACTTCTTGTAAAAGTGAAATTATCTAATCATTTTTTTTTTTTATTAAATGTAGCACTTTATTGATGCAACATGTGCTGCTTTTGCTATCAATATCTGTCTTCATGTAACACCAAATCACCAAAACACTTTTAACCCCAGAAATATAATGATTATGAGTTAAAGTACATCCAAATTACATCCACCTCTCCTACTCCTTTCTTCCAGATTCCCAGATAAATGAAGTTGCTAAAATGTTGTACCAGCAGGGTCTCACTGAGCTGATTCACAGCTCCCCCAGTGAGCAGGTGGCGTATCTCCTGGTGGAGAGGGCTTCCCTGCTTGAGATGAATCAGGATCCTGGTGATGGAGACCCAGAGAGTCGACTGAGGACCCACGCAGAACCACTGAACCCCGTCATATGTCGGTTGGTGAAACTGTAGTACTATTATTTTCGTGGTGTGTGGGTTTAATTTTTAAAGTCTTCACAGATAAAAACTGTCAAGGTAAAAAAGTGAGATTTATTGGAGTAGAATGTGTTTTTATCTCAGTCCAGTCCAGTGCTGAGACTCTAATGAATTCTGCTGCACTGGTCTGCAACCTGACCATTATAAACATTTGTCTATAATGCTGATTAAGACCAAAAAGTGAGTTCACACCACTCTGATTCTAAAGTCTCTGCGGGAGTGACAAGTGCATTTTTGAACTAATTTTAAGGTGCTTTAATTGCTTTTTGAAAGTATTAATTAGTCATAGTCAAAATCCTCTGACTATGATGATTCAGGTCACATGAGAAGGATTTTTGTGACTCTTTCATGTAAAAACCTAAACTAAATGTTGAATTAGATATGCTGACTATGATATTCATCTTTAGAACATTTATAATTTTTTTGAAGCTTTATTTTTGTTTGGTTTTGTTGCATTTTTAATATGATCTAAGCCCTTTTTTTATTTTGAGTCTTTACAATTTTATAAAACAAAGATTTTTTGTTCAGTTACCGGTAATATTTGTTTTTCTTACAATGAAGTAAAATCTTACAAATTTAGAATTGTAATATTTCTAAATTATTTCCTCTTTACAATACATACTTATTACATACTCTGTTTCCTCAATTTTACAATTTATATATTATTTAGTTGGATTTGCTTAGTAATTATTTTTACTTTATCTGTAGTAGACTGAACATTTTGTTTGCATAATTAATCTTAAGCTGTTAACCCCATTAAAGCACTTTGCATTTGATTGATTGAATGATAGGTTGCAGCGGTAAAGTTTATATGTTTTCCTTTTTCTTGATTATTATATGAATAATTTCTGGTATTAATTGTAATTTTGCAGCCCACCCACAAGAGGTCCCCACGACCTTTACAAAGCTCCTGGAAGAAAATATTTGGACTCCATAAGACTTTGCAGAGCAAGCACACCTTCGTACCTGTATGTATACGAGCTTCTAACTGCAGTGCTAAGGAAACATGTTTAGCCCTCTTACAGACTTCTTCTGTTTTTGCTTTCTGTGTTCCCTTTAAAAATGCGAGAAAAAAAATATCACACTAAGAAAACTTGTGTAAATACAAAATACAGTTTTCAAATTCTGATTTAATTTATGGATGGGAAACAAAACTATCCAAGCCAAGTCAGCTCAATATTAAAAACTAATAGCTCACTAAAGCTAGTACCAGGTTTTGATGAGTGTTTGGGGGATTTTTAACATAGAGCTCGGTTGGTTTGGATAACTTTCTTTTCTCAGAACATTTGTCCAGTATTACAGTTTTTCTCAATTACTTTGGTGCATTTCTCAGAACAGAACTGTAATTCTCAAAGCTACTTGCCCAACCTTCGTATTATTGCGTCTCTCATGCACATCAAGAAAAGCAGTTTCTCATTTCTTTCAACCAGTTGAAATGCTTTGATATATCCATGAAAGTGATTATGTACAGTTCTCTACTTTTTCCTACCTTTTCTGTTGCTTATGTCATGTTGACTGAAATGTGTAGTTATCTCTTGAATCATCTCAACCTAAACAACATTTAAGCAAAAGTCTTAACATGCAAAGTTGTAATAATATGTTGGGCATATTTCTAGTACATTTTCATTAGTCTTTTCTTACTAAGTCTGTCCTGAGTTGGTACATTGCTCCCAGGTGAATCCTGACGTTCTCAAAATGTGTGAGGCATCAGCTCAACCAAAGATCGAGCAATTTTCTGAAGTAGCTCAAAGTTGCATCTCATGAACCATCAACTGTCCGGTATATAGATTATACTGTATAGCTGGAGCACAAGACGATGTTACGTTTCTGACAATGAAAAGACAAGGGACTGGACAGGATACTCTTGTATTGACAACATTACTAATCAGTTTGACTGTCTTATTTGTACTCGATGAAATAAGGACTTGTCTTATTGAGGCTTTGACGTGTTCACTGACACAGATATTTAATTTTGAGAAATGAGCTAAGGATTTTGAGAAAGACATTGGTTTTTGCAGGTAATCCATGGTGTTCTGTTTGTACAAACTGTTTTGAGAAATGTGTTTACCGTTTTGCAAATGTTGAGAATGATTCGAGAAATGCACCGAAGCGACTGAGAAAATCTGTAAAATATCTTTATTGATCTTGTAACAGCACTTTCATACTAAGCAGCATTGTATTCTGCATGGACTAACAAACTATGAAACTGCTTTTTTGTCATTTGGATGATCATGAAACTGACTTTGTGGGCATCTTCTGCATGCCAGTTTTTTTATTCTCTAACGTCACTCTTTGTTTTGCCTTTTCCAGTGATACTAATCTTGCCAGCAGCAGATAAACTTTGCATGACAGAAGTTCAAGGTCCAACACCACTCATGCATCTTTCTCCAGATCGTATCTCAAGGTGTTGTCTCTGTCTCAGCTTGTTTTTGGATATTTTTACTCAAGTCTTTCTTTGTTATTTGCAAACATTTAAATTGCTTCAGATTTGTCCATTTTGGTAGCATGTGTCTTCATCCCCTTCCAGGGTGGGGAGACACCTTTGGCCGGTGAACCAAGACGTTTGGAGAAGGAGTGTTCCCGACTGGAGCGGGATGTGGAAGAAGGTTCCCGCAGGTTGGCCATGGCCCACAACGAGATCCGGCATTTGAAAGATGAACTGGAGTCTGCTCAGAATTGGTCTCTGCTCGGATCAAACCTCTCTGCTCGCATGCAAATTCTTTTCTGCTCTCTTGGAAGAAAAAGTACCGTTGCCTGGCAACCTCTCAGCCAATAGAATAAAAGTATTGTACTGGGTGCGTTTGTTTCCTTCAGTCTGAAATCCTGCTTTCGACTTGTGGCAGTAAAATTCCCCCATATTCTTCCACACTGATATCACTCATGCATGTCTTTATAGACATTTCTTTATGAACTTGTGGGCTGTCATTTTGAAACAATAGAAGGCAATTGTTCCTACAAAGTTGGAACAATGGGACTGATTAAAATACCTAAGTGTGCAATGAAAACATTGAGAGAGGAGTCTGGGTGCTTGCAAGGGATATGAATATTTCTCCGAGTGCCAGTTTAAAAGTAAAAAACTTTTTTGAGCTTTATATCAAAATATTAATATAATATAGGAGCCAGGTGTGGTGAAGCAGGGAGACACCTAAAAGTTGCAGGACTGAAGTTTGACACCACGGTCTTAAAAGATAGAAGCCCAATTTCAAGGCATCAAATTAAGTCATGTTGGTATATACAGCATTTTTACAACAACTGTAGCTAACACAGTTACTTGATTGTGCTATAAAAGACCCTATGTGCACGAAAATACAAAAAAAAAAAAAAAAAAAATCCAATATGGGCCTTATCTGAAGCATTCATAATTATTCTAAAATGTCTGATCTGGTCACTTTGTTCCCTGAAAAATTCAGACATGGGAAGATGAACAGGGCCTTTAGCCAGACAGGAAAGCATGATTTGTCCCTCTAAAGAGCCTTCTCCTCTGCTCCGGAGGCTGATCTGCATTCCCACTTGGTGACGTAGGTTTTGGATGCAGCTGCTCGTCCAGAACTCATTGTGTGTGTAGTTTAAATGATATGGCACATTTAAATACTCCTCTGCATTTTAAATCAAATATATTTTTTTTAGCTTGCTACTCCTGTAAGGTTAATATAAATAGTCATAATAATACCGGTATGATGTAAGCTAATTACAAATTATGCTAATTATAGCAGGTATGTTACACACGTAGCGTAACTGAGGAATGATAAAGGACAGTTGTAGTACCACTAACGGCAAATTTACAACATAAGGAAATAATACAGTATAGTTATTACAAATAGCATACTCAGATTAGTAAAAGTGTGCAACTGAGTTGAATAATTTTAAAAAATGCACAAAATGTGCATATGTCTAGATAGAAAAAAAGTGACAGACTATTCACAAAACTCAGAAAAACTTTGCAAATATCAGCTGGAATGTGCAAATACCAGAAGGAAGCAGTGATGTTTCAAAGTCTAACAGCTGCTGGAGCTGCAATAATGCTCCTTTGGGCTCCGATGCAGCAATCTGTCACTGAAGGAGCTCTGCAGTTCAGCAGCAGCTTCTTACTTGGGAGTGGGAGACAGTGATGTTACAGCAGCCAGAGTCCTACTGTCTCCCACCACCAAGTCAAGAGGGCATCCTAGGACAGAGCCTGCCGTGAGCCCCTCCCACGTCCCCGAGCTCAGACAGGTGGTCAGTCCCACTGATTCAGAAAACCTCACCTGCACACAGAGACCCCACCTCAGGAATTAATGTTAAATGTTTTCCATGTGTTGCTTTTCTTCTCTGAAAAACACACCAGCAATAAATCTCAGGCTCTGGAAGGAGTGAAGGGATTACTTCAATCCACAAGGGGGCGTCCTAAACTGTCTTACACTAAAGACTGAGCATGAAGAGAATTTTAACCCAACCATAGATATTGTTTTAGCATAATGTAGAAAATATATCAGTTAAACACAGAAAATTTACATTTTAACTCTATTTATGGTTTATGGTAGTATAAAAATATAATAAATAAGCTATTTGAGAGCTTATATTCTGTATTGCTCAATGAACTGAGAGACTGCTATGATTTTTCTCCTCCATGTACGGGAAGCACTGTGCTGCCATGGCAGAAAGGTTATTAGGCGGTGTAGCCACACTGAACTGTTGTCTTGCCTGTTAATACACAATTTGATCGCTTCTAACACTGACGCTGTGTGCAAGAAGGGGATGAGCAGACTCTATTTTTTAAGGAAGCTGAGATCCTTCAATGTGTGCAGCAAGATGTGGAGACCTTTTATCACAGTGTTGTTGCCGGTGCCATCTTCTTTGCTGCTGTGTGTTGGGGAAGCAGCATCAGAGCCAGCGACTCTAATAGACTGGACCAAAATCATCAGGAAAGCTGGCTCTTGTACTGGGACTAAGGCTGGAGTCCCTGGAAACTGTGGTGGAGAGGAGGACACTGAAGAAGGTTCTGTCTATTATGGACAATAAACAGCACCCTCTCCACCACATAGTGGACAGACAGAGGAGCACCTTCTCACATAGGCTGCTCCAGCTATGCTGTCGTAGGGACAGATACAGGAAATCCTTCCTGCCACATGCCATCTCACTGTACAATAAAAGCTAAATCATTGTTCTGCACTAATCAGTCCAATTTTGCACAACTGAACTGTGGCACACTTGCTGTACATATAATTACATATACATATCTGCATTTTTTTGAATCCTTTGCAAGGACTGCTCTAAGTTGTTTCTTATATTAACAGCATTTCATATTTTAATTTTTATTTTTTATTTTATCTACAACTACTACTCAGTGGTAGTTGTTATTGTGTCTTAGTATTGTGTCTCTATGCTGTAACTGCGAAGTAATTTCCCTGCTGGGATGAATAAAAGTACTTCTATTCTATGTTGTTTTATGCAAACCTCTGCACGTTATCAGTTTCAGCTTTACTGCTACTTTAAGTTGAATGTTTTTTTTCAAAACACATTAGAGAAAATTGACAAGTGGAGGAAAATTCTGTTTTATTTTGCAGTTTCACAACGTTCCTTAAATAAATGGTTAATAGTTAAGTAAGGGACTTGAAAGATAATAAATATGGTTGAAACTAAACGATTTTTCGACAGAAAAGTTGATCTGACAGGTGGTTTCACTGAAGGCCAAGCGTCTCTGTTTCTGTAGAGATCACAGTTGAAGTTGGTAGTAATCTGCACAGCTCTGGATTCTGACTTTATTAAAATAAACTTTTAATAAAGTTTATTAGTTCAGAAATATCAAGATGACAAAAAGTTCATAATTTACATTTAAATTAAATCCAAGCTGAACATTTAATTAAGATCTGTTGAGTTATATTTGCAAAAAATAATCAAAGATAAAGAAGAATTTATTTTACAAAACATTACTTACATTTTTTAAATAAGCAATTTGTGAATAAACTTATATTATTTAAGATGGATCAAAAGACAGATCTATGAACAGTGAAGAGTTTTAATAAATTAATGGCACACTTAAATAATTATTACATAAGTTATTTGTTATCATTTGACACTCTTCACTCTCCATAAGAGTCAGGACATACTGGAGCAGCAGTTTGGTATTTAGCTTTGAAAATATAAAAAGCACATTTATCCCTCTTATAGTTTTAGGGTTTGTCTAATTTTTTCTAAAAATGTATTAGTTCTTAGAAAAATGTACATTTTGAAAACTTAAAAAAAATCAGTCCTACATTATGAAAAATAAATGTTACATTGTTCTGTTTCTCTAAATTATTCTACAAATATATTAGCGATAGATTATGAGTAAAACATAAAGTGCTATTAACATGAGTTTTATTAGAGGTTTAAATTTGCACTGTTCCTTTGCAGTTGGGCAGGTTTTATAGGTTTAGTTTTACCTTGTGTTTGCGCTGGAAAATTTAAAATCTGGCAACAGTGGCGAATGGCGCCATTTTTTGTTATCAATAAGCGTGACGCGCATGCGCCATATAGGATATAAAGATGACGCAGTTTCTACATGAGCGTTTTTTTTAAAAAAAAAAAAAGATCCTGCTAGCACTTGACTCCACGGACACGGAACTGTCAGTCTGACATTCATGAATTTGGGGACGTGGATTTAACACGATGTTCTCTGATCTCCCAACACGCGGAATCCGAGTGGACGCCAGCCTAAAGACTGAAATGTTTGTGGATCCGACTGAAATCGTGTCGGTGTTCGACGAGGCCTAGTTTGGCGTCTTGTACTTGAAAGTAGGCCAACGAGCAGGCCGCAGTGACGCCAAGTTTGAAATCGCTGCGTTGTAATTCGGTAAGTTATTTTTCGGAAACCTTATTCTAAGTTTTTGTCTTTTTCCACCGAAGACGTTGGTGGAGTAATTTTTTGTGTCCAACAGAGCAGCACACAAGGAGAGACCTGACCGCGGCCTCTCAGCGGCGGTTTGTTTGGTTGTTGGCGTCCCTGAAACATCTGAGGAGATAAAATGGCAGCTGGAGCTGCCAGCTGATCGATTATGGACATCGAGGCCTACTTGACCTACGAGGAGGCTGCAGTGAAGGCTAGTAGGCTTCTGGAGTGCCATGTTTGAAATCGCTGCGTTGGTTATTCGGTAAGTTATATTTCGGAAACCTTACTTTTAGTTTTTGTCTTTTTCCATCGACGACAGGCTCGGCTTCCAGACGAGTTTAAACAGGGGGGCTAAGCTACGGCAAGCCGTTTCAACTTAAATTCGGTTTTGCCGCCCTTACATTCCAGATATCTCAAATTGTTTTATGACTAGACGTTTTAGCGATTTAAGATATCTCTAATTATATTTTGACTTAATAAAATACCTATTTGATATATCTCTAATTACATTCTGACTAGTCGAAATGACGTCAGATTTATCATAGAGTTGTATGGAGACTTCAATTCAAGATATCTACAATGAATTACTAACTATCTGAAATGCACACTTCAGATATCTGCAATCAAATTATGACTAATCATAAAGTAAATTCGAGATATCTCGAATTTAGTTTTGATTAGTCATAATTCTAATTAAAGATATCTCGAATGACAACAACATTCGAGATATCTTACATTTATTTTTGGATAGGATGTAGTTTTGACTAGTGAAAACTAAATTATAGATATCTTAAAAGCAAATAATTACTAGACAAAACTAAATTAAAGATATCTTGAATTGTAATTTTGACTAGTCAAAATTCTTTTAAGATATCTCTGAATGATTTGGAGATATCTTGAATTACACAGCTTTTTCTATTTAAGATATCTTAAATTAAACATTCTGACTAGTCAGAATGACATTAACTGATATCTTGAATAATATTATGTGTAGTCAAAACGACCCTGACTTACGTGGCAATTTGAAAGTTTAATAAAGCAATGACAAATAGAAGAAAAAAAAAAAATAGAAAAAACATTTCATATGTTGAAAATGCTTGACAATAGCAATTTTAGCTTTCAAAGCAGTTTTTAAGTGCATTCGGTTTGTCGGGAAACGAATAAACAGGAAATTCTTTGCAGATTTTAGAAGCAGTCTTATAGTTGATGAAGTTTTGAGTTCTCTGCATATCCAACATGGCCGAGCTCTTTCTATGTTGTGGCATTTATCGACAATTTTGTGCAGGAAACATAAAATTCTGCAGGCAACTGTTTGGACAGCACAAAGGGGCTTCCACGCAATTCTTAATTCAGATATCTAAAATTGTAATTTTGACTAGTCATAATTAAGTTAAAGATATCTTAAATTGTTATTAATGACGGAACCAGTGTCGTAATTTGAGATATCTTGAAAGGAATTTTGACTCGTCAAAATGTAATTGAAGATATCTCGAATTATTATTCTTACTAGTCAGAATGTAAATGCAGATATCTTAAGTTACCGCTCCAGATAGTCAAAATGTAGTTTTGTCTAGTCAAAATGCATTTTTAGATATCTAGAACGTAATTACGGATAGTCAGAAGAAACCGAATTTATGTTAAAACGGCTTGCCATATATCATCGGCTTATTCTGTGGGTGTAAAATGAATCTACTTAGCAATAATATCACTCAAGTAAAAGAAAAAGGTACAGTGCAATAAAACTGCTCCAAGTACCTTTCCCTCCCCCCCGCCCCAAAAAAAAGCTACTCGAATGTAACAAGTACTTCCCACTTTTGAACATAAACAACACCAGTAGCCTACAGGCTGCTTGTTAACAAGCTTAAGGTGCTGTGTTGATATTAGCTTGTCATCTCTTAGCTAACATTACCTGCATCCAACAGCATTACTCAACTTAGTCGGTTAGTTTAAGGGGAAAACCGTGCAAAGGTCTTTGCAGTTTGCTGGTTTGCTGCCATGATTCTAACACACGTGTGCAGCTCTGCACAGCAGCAGCAGGTCTCCTTTGCACAGGTGTAGAGCCAGGGCGAGCATCTTGACGATCATGTGACGTTTAAAGGCGGCTTGGAAAAGCAGGTTACGACGTGTTAACAATGGATTAAACAGTTTTAATTGCTGAATAAAGTGACAGAAGCCACAGTTATGGGAAGTGCGGAAGCCCTTATTGTATCAAATCAATATAGGAATAACAGAGAGTTAGCCACTTTAAAGTGAAAACAACAAATGGCTTCCAGTTCGGGGGAGGGGGAGGCGGCACACAGCTGATTCTGCCGCTCGGCCTGGTTAGTGAAGTAATTTTTGTGTCCAAACAGAGCAGCACACAAGGAGAGACCTGACCGCGGCCTCTCAGCGGCGGTTTGTTTGGTTGCTGGCGACCCTGAAACATCTGAGGAGATAAAATGGCAGCTGGAGCTGCCAGCTGATCGATTATGGACATCGAGGCCTACTTGACCTACGAGGAGGCTGCAGTGACGGCAAGTAGGCTGCTGGAGTGCCATGTTTGAAATCGCTGCGTTGGTTATTCGGTAAGTTATATTTCGGAAACCTTACTTTAGTTTTTGTCTTTTTCCATCGACGACAGGCTCGGCTCCAGACGAGTTTAACAGGGGGGCTAAGCTACGGCAAGCCGTTTCAACTTAAATTCGGTTTTGCCCCCTTTACGTTCCAGATATCTCAAATTGTTTTATGACTAGACGTTTTAGCGATTTAAGATATCTCTAATTATATTTTGACTTAATAAAATACCTATTTGATATATCCCTAATTACATTCTGACTAGTCGAAATGACGTCAGATTTATCATAGAGTTGTATGGAGACTTCAATTCAAGATATCTACAATGAATTACTAACCATCTGAAATGCACACTTCAGATATCTACAATCAAATTATGACTAATCATAAAGTAAATTCGAGATGTCTCGAATTTAGTTTTGATTAGTCATAATTCTAATTAAAGATATCTCGAATGACAACAACATTCGAGATATCTTACATTTATTTTTGGATAGGAATATGTAGTTTTGACTAGTGAAAACTAAATTATAGATATCTTAAAAGCAAATAATTGCTAGACAAAACTAAATTAAAGATATCTTGAATTGTAATTTTGACTAGTCAAAATTCTTTTTAAGATATCTCTGAATGATTTGGAGATATCTTGAATTACACAGCTTTTCTATTTAAGATATCTTAAATTAACATTCTGACTAGTCAGAATGACATTAACTGATATCTTGAATAATATTATGTGTAGTCAAAACGACCCTGACTTACGTGGCAATTTGAAAGTTTAATAAAGCAATGACCAATAGAAGAAAAAAAAAAAATAGAAAAAACATTTCATATGTTGAAAATGCTTTGACAATAGCAATTTTAGCTTTTCAAAGCAGTTTTTAAGTGCATTCGGTTTGTCGGAAAACGAATAAACAGGAAATTCTTTGCAGATTTGAGAAGCAGTCTTATAGTTGATGAAGTTTTGAGTTCTCTGCATATCCAACATGGCCGAGCTCTTTCTATGTTGTGGCATTTATCGACAATTTTGTGCAGGAAACATAAAATTCTGCAGGCAACTGTTTGGACAGCGCAAAGGGGCTTTCACGCAATTCTTAATTCAGATTTCTAAAATTGTAATTTTGACTAGTCCATAATTAAGTTAAAGATATCTTAAATTGTAATTAATGACGGAACCAGTGTCGTAATTTGAGATATCTTTGAAAGGAATTTTGACTCGTCAAAATGTAATTGAAGATATCTCGAATTATTATTCTTACTAGTCAGAATGTAAATGCAGATATCTTAAGTTACCGCTCCAGATAGTCAAAATGTAGTTTTGTCTAGTCAAAATGCATTTTTAGATATCTAGAACGTAATTACGGATAGTCAGAAGAAACCGAATTTATGTTAAAACGGCTTGCCATATATCATCGGCTTATTCTGTGGGTGTAAAATGAATCTACTTAGCAATAATATCACTCAAGTAAAAGAAAAAGGTACAGTGCAATAAAACTGCTCCAAGTACCTTTCCCTCCCCCCCGCCCCAAAAAAAAGCTACTCGAATGTAACAAGTACTTCCCACTTTTGAACATAAACAACACCAGTAGCCTAAAGGCTGCTTGTTAACAAGCTTAAGGTGCTGTGTTGGTATTAGCTTGTCATCTCTTAGCTAACATTACCTGCATCCAACAGCATTACTCAACTTAGTCGGTTAGTTTGAGGGGAAACCGTGCAAAGGTCTTTGCATTTTGCTGGTTTGCTGCCATGATTCTAACACACGTGTGCAGCTCTGCACAGCAGCAGCAGGTCGAGATCTCCTGGAGCTGCAGGCCGCAGGATGCAGAGGGTAATGTTCACACTGTAATCCACCATTTCTTATTTACAGGTTTTCAGCTCCTTGTTTTCCATCTGGAGAGGATCAACTGGAACCTGTTCAGTGTTTAAATTTGTTTTTAACACCATTTTCCCTCCTAGACTAAGCAACTGGTGGACTTTTTGTTGCAAATAACATTTTTTTCTTCTCAGATGAAGCCACCACAGGAGCTTCTACTACAACTAACTCCCTTTTCTCCTATAAGAAACACTCCTGAAGCAGCTCTTTTTTTTCTGTCTCTCTTTATTCTTCCTGTTAAAGGGAAGTCTTCTTTTGGAAAGTGTTAAGCTTAAGCTTTTATAACTTTTAGCCAATGTTTGATGGCCGTTTTTTTTTTTGTTTTTGGAAATCTTCCTGTTAAAGGGAAAGATTTGTTCTCCCCTGTCACCACATGCATCCGCAGTATCTATGGTGGTGAATGATAGTTTTGAGGTCATGGTTGAGAATTTAAGGCCTTCTCAGCACCACACGGTATGTGGACCGGGGAAGCTATGGTATGTGGACCGGGAAGATATGGTATATGGACCGGGAGATATGGAAGCCAATCAACAGTTTTTGTTGAGATGGAACGACGACTCAAGACGGCCAGAAGGCGTCGGACTGAAAGGTAGGTAGGAGTGTGAATACAACGCCAGGAAATGTGGTTTGGTACTCAAGGCTATGAAGTCATCGGATGAGTTTAAGGTATTTAGTTACAAATGAGTACAACGAAGGGGTTGATCTATTCCAGGCACAATGCTCCACTCATGAAAAACACGGTATTCCATGTTAACTTTTGATCTTGGTTACAAAAGGGGTTACCCTTGGTAACAAAAGGTTGTGCGTTCGGTGTTTTTCACATACAGTTCGGTCGAGTGTGTGAAAACAAACCCTACAGACGGGTAAAGGTTGGTTGCATTTCGGGCGGGTTTGTGTGAAAACGAACTCTCCTCTCCCGACGGGTAAAGGGTTGGTTGCCTTTCGGTCGGGTTTGTGTGAAAACGAACTCTCCCGACGGCTAAAGGGTTGGTTGCTTTCGGTCGGGTTTGTGTGAAAACGAACTCTCCCGACGGGTAAAGGGTTGGTTGCCTTTCGGTGGGGTTTGTGTGAAAACGAACTCTCCCGACGGGTAAAGGGTTGGTTAACTTTCGGTGGGGTTTGTGTGAAAACGAACTCTCCCGACGGGTAAAGGGTTGGTTGCCTTTCGGTGGGGTTTGTGTGAAAACGAACTCTCCCGACGGGTAAAGGGTTGGTTGCCTTTCGGTGGGGTTTGTGTGAAAACGAACTCTCCCGACGGGTAAAGGGTTGGTTGCCTTTCGGTCGGGTTTGTGTGAAAACGAACTCTCCCGACGGCTAAAGGGTTGGTTGCTTTCGGTGGGGTTTGTGTGAAAACGAACTCTCCCGACGGGTAAAGGGTTGGTTGCCTTTCGGTGGGGTTTCAGGGATTGATCGTCATCGGGTGTCCTATAATACCCTGCAGTGAAATTTTTTTTTACGTAGGCCACGCCCCCTGAGAGCAGGAAGTGTAATGTTTTACTGTGAACGGTCGCTATCTTAGCCCTTTGACCTAATCAACATGAAACTGTGTCCAGAGACAGAAGACATGTTGGTGTGTTGTGGATTCCAACCCCGACCGGCTGCGATGAAGCAGGTGGGCGTGGCGGCGTTGCGAACGCCATCGAATTTCGTTTGGCTCTGAATTCCACAGTTTCGGGGTGAGCTGCTCCAAACTCACTAGGATGGATCCTTATCCACCCGCCAACAGGAATCCATAGCGATATTTGGTGGGCGTGGCCTAATTTTTCTATAGCGACCCCTAGAGTATTTTAAATGAAC